>NC_142443.1:22269696-22421212 GCF_059453495.1 Arachis ipaensis
TAAACCCATATTTTATGATATAATTTGTGCTCAAATTGAGTGTTTCTATCAATTCTTCACCCACTTATTCATGTAAATTGCATGGTTTTACTTTTCCTTCCTTATTTTATGATATATGTGAAAAACATGTTTCATATGATTTAAAAATATTAATTTTAATTATCTTTTATTACCATTCGATGCCGTGATTTGTGTGTTAAGTATTTTCAGATCTCATAGGGCAGGAATGGCTCAAAGGATAAAAGGAAACATACGAAAATGGAAGAAAAGCACAAAAATAGAGTTTTGAAGAAAAGGGAGCGACGCAAACGCATGGACGACGCAAACGCGTGCCCAGCGCGAAATGGCATCGACGCGAACGCGTAGATGACGCGGACGCGTGCCTTGAGCAGAACGCAAATGATGCGTACGCGTAACTGACGCGTACGCGTGACCAGGAAAACTCCCAGATGACGCAAACGCGTGACCCACGCAAACGCGTGACAGACGCCACGTACAAGAATCTGCAGAAAACGCCCCAGCGATTTCTGGACCCTTTTTCGGCCCTGATCCAAGCCAGAAACACAGAATATAAGCCAGAGAATGGAGGAATCAAAGATATACGTAGAACAATATTCACATTCATAATTTCTTAGGTTTTAGATATAGTTTTTAGAAAGAGAGGTTCTCTCATCTCTCTTAGGATTAGGATTTAGGATTTCTATTATGTTTAGGCTACTTCTCTTCAATCACAGGTTCAATGTTCCTTTAAATTATTTTCTACTTTTATTTATTTTATTATTTTAATTATTATTTATGTTGCCCAATTGGCTTATGAAATTTTCCATGTTAGGACTTAAATTTATGTTTAAATGCAATTTGAGGTATTTCAGATTTAAGATTTCTTTCTTTTATTTATGTTACTGCTGCTTCCCATCTGAAGACATTTTTATTCGAGTAGATTTATTTTCTCCTTTTGACCTTGGTTAAGTAATTGATAACACTTGAGTTATCAAACTCAACTGTTGTTTGAACATTAGAATTTGCTGATTGATTTGAATTCCAATAACTCTAGTCTTTTCTTAGGAATTGACTAGGACCTGAGGAATCAAATTAGTTAGTCTACTTGACTTTCCTTTGTTTAGCAAGGGTTAATTAAAGTGGGAGTAAAATCCAATTCTCATCACAATTGATAAGGATAACTAGGATATGACCTCAATTTCTTATACCTTGCCAAGAGATTTTATTAATTATTAATTTATTTTTCTTGTCATTTAAATTACTTGTTCCTTATTTTAAAAAAAATCCAAAAACATATCTTTTTACATAACTAATAATAAATCATACCTCCCTGCAACTCCTTGAGAGACGACCCGAGGTTTGAATACTTCGGTTATAAATTTTATTGGGTTTTGTTACTTGTGACAACCAAACTTTTGTATGAAAGGATGATTGCTTGGCTTAGAAACTATACTTGCAACGAGAATTTATTGTAAATTCTAAACCATCAATCTTCAATTCGTCAGACAGCGAAGAACCCCCAGCGGCGGCTCTGGCTCAACAGCGACGCTTCTCTCTCCGCGATGGCAATGGCTCCCCGCGTGCGGCAGTTCGGTGGCGGATCGGCAGCAGAGCGCGGCTCCCTCTCTCCCTCAACGCCTCTGCAAAGCAAATCTCTCTCTCCTCCGGCGCCTCAACGACAACGGTGACGGCGGGAAGGACCCAGCCGCGTCGTCCCCTCCTCTCTTCCCCTCTTCACCCTCGAGCTCCCCCTTCTCCTTTCACAGTTTTCCCTTTTTCCTCACTCACTGAGTGTTGTGTGCGTGTGTTTAGGGATTTAGGGTATTAAATTGAGAAATTTGGGATATTAGGGTTTTTATTAGAAATTTTTAGGACTAAGATAAAATAATAATTTAAAATTTAAATATAATACTGTGAAGATTATTTTTGGAATACATAAAATTTCGTTTATCAAGATATCATTGAGTTCAAATAATTATTTTTAATTTAAATTATAAAGTAAACATACTAATTACATTTTATAAAATACGGTAAAATTCAAAATATCAATTACCTAAATTAAATTATATGATCTTTCATTATTTTTCCATCATAACTTTAATTTTAATTTATATAAAATAACTAATTAAAATAAAAATTGTACATAAATATTAATTGATTTAAATCTAAAGTATTTACAAAAATTCATTTAATCATTCCTAATAAATTAATCTCTAACTCTAAGAACTCAATTTAATAAATAAACTATAATTTATTTATAATAGACATTTTTTAAATTTAATTATATAACACTTCCATTATTAAGTTATTAAATTATTTTTTATATTATTAAGTTTTAAATCTTTTTTTAATTTAAAATTAATAATATTCAACTTAATTTTTTATTTATAAAATTAAATTTAAAATTTTAATATTTAAAATAAATCATATAAACTTATTATTAGTTTTTAATTATTAAAATTTTTAAAAGATAAAATATTTAAAATTATAAAAAAATACATAAAAATCTTCATTAATTTAAACTCAAATGATTAAAATTGTGACCATAGACCCCTTTAGGTCACCCTCCAAAACCGTGACCATAGTTCATAGACTTTTTTAGGTCACCCTTTTGAAAAACTGTGACCATAGACACTTTTTGGTCACTGTAAAAAACCGTGACCATAGATCCCTTTGGGTCACCCTCAAAACCGTGACCATAGACCCTTTTAGGTCACCCTTCCAAGAAACCGTGACCTTAACCCTTTTTGGTCACTGTAAAAAATCGTAACCATAGACACCTTTAGGTCACCCCTAAAACTGTGACCATAGACCCTTTTAGGTCACCCCCAAAACCGTGACCATAAACCCTTTTAGGTCACCCTTTTTTTAAAAACCGTGACCATAGCCCTTTTTGGGTCACTGTAAAAAACCGTGACCATAGACTCTTTTAGGCCACCCTCCAAAACCGTGACCATAGACCCTTTCAGGCCACCCCCAAAATCGTGACCATAGACCCCTTTAGGTCACCCCCCAAAATCGTGACCTTAGACCCATTTAGGTCATCCTTTTTTGAAAAATCGTGACCATAGTCCCTTTTTGGTCACTGTAAAAAACCGTGACTATAGACCCCTTTAGGTCACCCCCAAAACCGTGGCCAATAGACCCTTTTAGACCACCCCCCAAAATCGTGACCATAGACCCCTTTAGGCCACCCCCCAAAACCGTGACCATAGACCCTTTTAGGTCACCTTTTTTTGAAAAACCGTGACCATAGACCCCTTTAGGTCACCTTCAAAATCGTGACCATAGACCCTTTTAGGCCACCCTTTTTTAAAAACCGTGACCATAGGTACTCTATGGTCACCCTTTCTAAAAAAACCGTGACTATAGCTTTTTTTTTGTCACCCTAAAAAACCGTGACCATAGAGGGTCTATGGTCACGGTTTTTTACCGTGACCAAAAAAATCGTGGCCATAGACCCAAAATGTTGTAGTGGTTCATTCTTCATCCACTTATCGAACCAGAACGAAGTGTTTTTACCATTGCCCACTGAGATTGTGAGATTCTGCTGCACTATTTTTGTAATAGCTGCGATGCTTTTCCAGAGCCTCGAATCCATGCTTTTGGATATCACCCCAAAGAGGGGGTTCTCACCACTTCCATACTTGCTTTTGAGAACTTAGGTCCATAGTGCATCTGGCTGGATAATGATCCTACAGAACAATTTTATGAGGATTGCCTCATTCATGATTGTTATCTTCCTAAATCCCAATCCTCCTTGTAATTTTGGACGACAGAGTGTTTCCCAATTGATAGCATGAATCCTTCTAGTATTTTGTTCTTCCCTCCAAGTGAATCTTTTTTGGAATTTTTCAATTTCTTTACACACTTCAACAGAGATTTTTCCATGCTGCATATTGAAATTCAGAGCTAGGTTAATGACTGACTGCGCAAGGGTGATACGACCAGCTAGAGAGAGATAACTGGTTTTTCAGCCCTTTAGTCTGCTGTGCACCCTTTCAATGATGTTACCATAATTGTCCTTGTTCTTTTTGCTATTGGTTAGTAGGATTTCTCGGTATCTTCCTAAGCATGGAACTTCTCTGTAGCCACATGTTCTTTGAATTTTGTTCCTCGTATCCCTTTTCACATTTTTGGAGATTAGAATAGACGTTTTCTCCTTGCTTATGATGAGACCTGATACTTTACTGAAAATTTGAAACACCCTTAAAATTTCTCTGACTTGATTTTCTGAGGCTTCTGCAAATAATAGGAGGTCATCTGCAAAAAAAAAATGTGGGATATGGTTGGTCCCTCCCTACCAACCTTCATGGGTTTCCAGTTTCCTTCTTCAACTCCATCTTCTATGAGCATTGAGAGTTTATTTATGGCAATGACAAAGAGGTAGGGAGATATATGGTCTCCTTGCCTAATACCTCTAGTTGTGAAATTTTTTGTTTTTCTCCCATTCCAAAGGATCTGGTACTCCGTACTGGATACGCATGCCATGATCAGAGTTAGAATCCTGTCCGGAATGCCATACTTCACTAGACATTGATGAAAAAAGCTCCAATTCAAATGGTTATAAACTTTGGCAAAATCAATCTTGATTGTCATGAATGCATTCTTCCTCTTCATTCTTTTCATGTTATGAATCATTTCAGAAGTTATATGGTGTACACTACAAAATTTTTTAACGTTGTTAGACATCTCACTTCGAGTGGCATATATGTAAATATTGGATAGGCAAAACTAAAAGCAATAGATCCATTTTAATTCTGTACTATTTTTTTTATCGTAATGAATAAATAATAATGATATTTTAGACATTTTATCGAATAAAAATTAGTTGAAAAATTAGTAGAATGAAACGTGAATGAGGAGAGTGATTTTTTCTCCCTCGATCGATCATATATAAAGAGGTGGGACAAAGTTTGTCAAAGAACATGACAAATCTAACAAATTCATATAGTTTGTCAAAGATTAAGGCAAACTTAATAAAGAAAATAAAAAAATTTTAAAAAATAAAATAAAATATTTTTAATTTTTTTTATTTTATAACAGTAAAAAAATCCGGCATTTGAGAGCATTAATTGCATTTTGGAAATTTTCTTTACACTCAGCGCAGAATATGCATTACCAGCCAATCAGCTTAAAAAATATATATACGTTTTCTAAAATCCAATAAATAAATATATAAAAAAAATAGTAGGGACTATAAGGAACATGAGAATGTGACTACACATAAATAAAGAAAGAGTTAAAAAAGAAAAGAAGGTTTACGCGTAGAAAGAGAGTACTAGGAAAGGAAAGTAACATACACAGGTAACATCAATTATTGAATATATTAAATAAATTAATTGAAGTTTGCGCAGATTCTGAATTCCAAAGAAACAGTGCAATCAATTCAAAAACCGCCCCTTGTTTTTTTCATCCCTTGTTTTTTTTTCTTCATTCCCAAACCACCCACCTTTCTTTATATTAGTGTGTATATATTAACATAAACATTAGTTAGCATACCACAAACTCAGATATCATCACATATCAAAGCAAAGCAAAGATGAGTGCAAAGGGAACAAGAGCATGGATGGTGGCATCAAGCATTGGAGTAGTGGAGGCATTGAAGGATCAATTGGGTTTGTGTAGGTGGAACTATGCATTTAGATCACTCCAACAACATGCTAAGAACAACATCAGATCTTACACTCAAGCCCCCAAATTCTCTTCTTCTGCCTCTGCTGTTTCCAATAAGGTTAAGAGGTCTAAGGAAGAGTCTATCAAGAAGGTTATGGAATTGGATTGCTGGGGTCCTAGCACCACAAGGTTCTGAATTATTCAATCAATCAATCAATCATCAATGCCTATCTTGTAATAATAATAAACATTATTATTATTTGTGTGATGAGGATTGTTGCTACTACTTTGAATTTCAGAAGATCCTTGTCTAATGTAATCTCATTATTCATCCAATTTTGTTATTATTAATGATATAATGGTAAATATGATCTTGACCCCTACACATAAAGAAAAATGGTGGTCAAATTTGCATGAAATTTGTGTTCTTTGTTTGGGTTTGAATGTTGAATGATTACACTAGATTTGTATCTCGTAGCATGTTTGATGTGGAGACAAATCTGGGTCAATTTGACAAAAATATCTAATTCCAATTAGTGAAAAAGAAAAAGCAAAGAATCTTGGTGAAATCTTCTGGTGTTTAAGCACTGTTGAACAACAAGTCTAAGATGAGAATAATTAAGAAATGCAAATTGAATTAATCAATTCAGTTTTCCCAACCAGGATGGTTCTGTTTTCATCTGTTAACAATTCATGTCAGCAATCTGAATGGTCAATTTCTTGATTAGATTTCAATGACTAAAGCCCCATCATCAAGACTCTGAGAATCTCCAGAATGAATCTAGAGAAATACCTGGACAATGAATATAATAGTTAATCCCAGATTAAGATCACTATCAAAAGGAATCATATAATGATTTTCTGTTATGACTAAGCTCCCTTACATACTTATGTATATATATGAGAGCATGAGGGTCTGCATTATATACAATTTCACTGATAATGCATAGTTCTATTTCAGTTTTCTTTAAACACACGTTATCTCTCCTTTCTCCTCCTTTGATTCTCTACTCTAGCTTCTTGCTGTATGCATATTGATCTTGGTATTCAAGATCTCTATCACAGAGATCCTAAACTTTTTGAATGATATTGATATTAACTTTGAGTGAGATGGAAACTAGGCTATTACATAATCTATGCTATCCATTACTGAAATGATTTCATTCATTGATGAATCTGCAATGATAAGATATGATATACAATACACAACCAATCATCAAGCAGCCCCATATCCATATGATTCTGATTTCTGAGACAATAATTCACCTACTACTCTACTAGCTATGTTCTCACCAATGCATAATCCTCTAGCTAGCTACACTGCTCCACCAGATCCACCATCTATCATTCAATTTTCTTGATATCATAAGTTAATTGAACTTGAACCAAGCAAATCGGGGAGTATAGATGGATAATAATAATGTTTTCGGTGAAGAATGTAACTAGTATGCATTGTATATGGTGTTTTTCTTTTATTGTAAAAAAGTAATTTTTATTCTTCATGGTAAAACACTCTTCATCATTTTTATAATAATAATAGCAATAATAAACCTCTCTCTCTCTCTCTCTCTCTCTCTCTCTCTCTCTCTCTCTCTCTCTCTCTCTCTCTCTCTCTCTCTCTCTCTCTCTCTCTCTCTCTCTCTCTCTCTAGGTTTTGCACGGACAGCAGGTCAACAACTAATTCGTCGTGGTATTGAATTCCATTTAAGGGTCTGTCGTTGAGCAATGGATTGGTGCATGCATAAAGCGAATTCGAACTTCTGACACTTGCTTAAACAGACTAGTGAACTAACCATTATGTCAACCCAACTTGGTTTTCTCTTCTTTATAAATATATATATTAAAGAGTGTAAATTTACCAAAACGCCTTCGCTAGGTAGACAACGGAGAATTTGAACAATGAATCGGAAATTTAGCCCAGTGAAATAAAAAAAAAAACGCTCCACCCAAATTACCCAGCCAAAAAATCAGATTCAGTAATTTTAAAGTTTTAAACATTCACTATATCCTAATTTACCAAAACACTAGCTTCTCCCCCAAAATCTCTGCTGTCGCCACCTCACCAACCATCCGTTTTTGCTGGCGTCTCTCCCTCACCAGACATTATCGTCACCCCCTGGGTTCTTCGCGTCATCACTTGGTCGCCAACTAGCCCCATCGTCGCCGCCAGAATTGTAACATCCCAACTTTTTGAATCAAGTCATTTTTTAATAACTAATTAATTAATTAAAATTATAATGATTTAAGATTTGAATTTAAAATTTAAACATATGAAAATACTAGTGGTAGTAAATCTCTAACCGACAATAAACAACTTTTTAAAATATAGTCATAATTAATTCTACATTTATTATATTTGAATGATATTTAGTTATATGAAAAGATAAGAATACTAGTTCTATTCCTTAAGTTCAGTATAAAATCAAATTCAAATTAAATTAGGTAAATAAATCGGTTACAAGTTATCATGCTCTTATCAGCCAGCCTGATATACTAACAGTATTTCAGGAATATCTCAAGCTGTAGTTATCCGATTGACTTCGTTTAAAATTAGTTTTAAAGCTAATTCAATTATCTATAAATTTGTCTCTAATAGATATTTCCAAATTCCAAACGTATAAAACGTTATAGGGCTCACAAAGTGACGATTCAGATTGAAGATTTCACCTAAATGCCTCCTAACATAATCTGTACATACCTGAGAGTTATTTGATCCTTCCTTCTTATTCTATTCCCTTTTTCTATACAAAACATTTTAGTATACACAAAGTCTAGATATGGAACAAGTCTCTCTTCACTAACCAACTGCATTTATTTGCATCGGAATACCTATCGGAACTTTATTCGAGGTAGGGGGTTTTGTGATAATTTTTATATGTCATATCTTAAATATTTTTGAATATATATGTTAGCATTGCACGTCATGATATAATGTTTCTTTTCTCCATACCCATTATGCATTATATAACAATCTTATGTGCATTAAAGAATTAAGGGAATGATCCTTCGGTAAGGGAAAGTGACCTCAAAGATAAGATAATCGAGATGATCCTTTGGTAAGGAAAGATGATCGGAAAACCTTTGGGATAAGAACCTTCGGTAAGGGAAGGGGACTATCTCATCAATTTTATATAATAATATATCTTTGTTGACATGACTCCCTTCTTGTGTATGTCTAAATAACCTTGATTGTAAATTAAACTGAGAGAATGATCCTTCGGTAAGGGAAGGTGATCGCCAAAATGTTTGGGATAAGAACCTTCGGTAAGGGAAGGGGACTCCCACTTTTTATACCGGTTTGAGCTCAATACCTTCCATAAAAGATACGAGAAAAAGTAATGAAAAGTGCAATGAAAAGTGTGATCATGATTGTTCTTCTTTTATCTTTTTTTGATTTATGATTATATTTGTTATTGCATTCAAAGATCTTTCTTTTATACAAAGTTCCTTTTTGTTTGACTTATGATACTGGTTAAGATCTTTATTTTATTCAAATATATTCTGTTTACAATTTTTCTCTTATTTATTAGTTATTTTGCCTTACTTTACGGCCTACGAGAACATCAAACTAAGATTTATGAGTTTACATGTTTTAACGCTATAGGCATTTTGTATGCATCACACATGTGATAACATAAGTAAATGAGAAGCATCTAAAAGTCATACCACTCCGACTAATCAAGACTTTTTAAAATAATAATTGAACAACATTGCATCATCACTGTTTTTATTTTAAAACTCGGAGTGGTTGGGGATGGATACGATGACACCATATAGATAAACTACTGAGAAACTTTTATTTCTCACCCCTCTCTCCGTACCATCTTCAGGAAGGATGCGGCACATACACTACTCAGTTGAGGTGAAAAGACAAGTGCGCTATTAGGAGCGAGCTATCAAGAACGTAGATACGAAACATTAAGCGTTTATCTTAAGAAAGAAGAATAGGCGATTGTTTCAGTCATATTTAAACAAATTAAGAGAATTAGGATTTTCTATGTGTCGTGTTTTATCCTTATTGACTGATTGCAATTGTAACTATGATGTTTCCTTTTTTATTTGGTATGAGTAAAGCTTGTCATTGTTGTGCCTTCATAGTTTAGCACACTGGTTTTTCATGTTAGTATTTTCAAATTCACTTATATTTTTCAACTAATAACTATTCTAATAAAAATTAGATATTCAATATTTTTACACATGTAAATTATTATATAAAAAGATTTCATATTACTTTAAAAATTTCGTAAGATTTTGAATATCAGCTACTAAATATAATCCAGATAAAGCTTAACTTAGTTTAAAAGCATTAGGGTGTTACAAGAATCCTTTTCACCGCCGCTAGTTCGTCAACAAGGACTCTCATTGGCACTTAAGGACAACTATTGTAACACCCTACCACACAAAGCTTTACGCTTAAGTCGTAAAACAGAGGTGATGTGGTATTACGACCTCTAAAATAAAATAAGTACATATAATAGCAGAAGAGTTATAATATGCTAGGAGCCTTGAAGGATAGGAAAAATAAAAATCGCGAGATAAAAGCGCAACGCTCAAGGAACGAGTTAACTTGCATGCTAAGAAAACTGTAACTGTCAAACATAAGATAACAGAAGTAGGAATAGAGTGCCAAAGATACAAAATAACAAGCTCCTAACTCAGCCTGCGAAGTCAAGACTGGCCGGAGAATATTTACACATATATACATACATATCCAAAACCCAAAAGTACATACACACAATCCTGCCTCTCCATAAACCTCTAAGAGGATCAAAAAGGACAAGTTATGCGGAGAGAAAGCTAAGTACATATATATACATCACTGTACAACAAAACTATACAACAACACTATCCAGTAACCCCTCCGCTTTAAGAGTCCAGACGCCTAACGAGATGGCTCCCGACCTGCATCTGAAAAACAACAACATAGTATGGAATGAGAACCGGAGGTTCTCAGTATGGTAAAGGTGCCACACACATAATATATAAGGTCCTGGGAATGCCAGAGGCAATCCTAGAACGCCGACACTCAGATTGTAGAGCTTAAAGTATTAAACAGAAGCCATAAAAGGTGGTTTCCTAAAAATATTTAATCCTAACTTAACTTAACCTTAAATCTAAGTCCTATACTGCCATTCCTCCATACCTCCAATTCCATCATGCATTTTCACAGACAAATAAACAGATAAAGGCAAACACAAGAAAGTTACAACTACTGTAGGTAACAAATACACATTTAGCATGGCAAATACAGGTAGGCACACCCAATTAGAGCACAAGCAAGTAATTCAAGTAATATGCATATGATGCATGCCTGTCCTATGGCTGATGAGGCTCATCTGTCGGTTATCCAGCCAACCCGACAAGTCTGAATTGTCCTTAGACTGTCCCCCGACGTGCATCCCCAAGAGTCTATGCATAGATTTTTCTCAAATAATCAATATTGCTCAATGGGGGTAACATTCCCGGGAATTTATATAGTGCCCGGTCACACTTACGTCGTAGGGTCAACAGAGTATCGAGTTTTCAACCTGGTACACGTGGTGGCAAGCCACGGCACTTAATCCAGGGAATCTCGTATCTCAGATTATTCAAATTCATAAGCCATATAAATAATTCAATTATAATTCCTCAACATCCACATCATTCTCAATTGCATCTCATTCATCATCATACATTAAACATATTCAATCCTTATCCTTCATTATCACACCTCCCATTCCGTCCATCAATAGTTTCAATTCAAAACGTAATTCATTCTTTTCTAAGAATCAAACTTCAAACTTAAAACATACTCACTTTCTTAATAACTCAAAATCAAACCATATAACATTTAAATCTAAATCTCTTTTAAATAATCATCTAAACAAAATCCCTAATTTTTATAAAATTTCGGCAGCATCTCCTCTAAAACTCGGACTTTGCCACCCTTTTCGGGTCCAAACCTGCTTTCTTTTCAATTCAACATATCCTTCCTCATCATCATAACAATCACCACAATAAATCTACTTCAAATCAACAATTAAACTCATACAATATTCAAATCCAATAATCAAAATTCAACTAAGAATCATAGTTCACAAATCCTAGGCTTTTAACACAAATACCTCAAATCAATAATTCACCAAATCGTTAGTTAATAACTAATTATCCAATAAACTTCAACCAAATAAATATATTCATCGACAAATTACTAAACATTAAGCATACACCTGCATTCCAACTTATCCTATGGTCATCTAGCCTAAGTTTTCACAGAACATTATATATTAAATGCAAGAAACCTAAACCATACCTTAGCCGATTTCCACGTAACGACCAAAGCTATTTATTCAAAACCAAGACAGCCCCTCAAAACTCAACTAATCTGCTTCCTCCAAGTTCCAGTATTCACAATTTCAAGCTCCAATTATTTATTTTCAACCTAATACACATTCATAATACATATATACCCAATTTAATACTCAAAGCTCAAATTTAATGAAATTAAAATAGAATTATCGTATCCTCACCTTACCCAAGCTTCACATAAGCAAGAGTGAACGTTTCTCTCAAGCTAATTGGATCCTAAAACATCAGAAATCAAAGAAATTCAATATTCTCACTTAAAATTCGAAAATTGGGGGAAGATGAAGCTGAGAGTGATTAAACAAGTTACCTATGAAATTGTTCCGACAGAAATGTAGAGCTCGACGCGGTGAACGCGTGGCCGCAAACGGTGCGGCGATCGGAGCTCGAACGGAGGAGTTACGGGATTTGGAAAGTAACGTGAGGGTTACGGGATTTTTTCTCGTTCTTCCCTCCCCTGGAAGCTGAAAGCTTCGTTTCTGTTGGAATGAAGGGGATGAAGGGCTTGGGTTCACTTAAAAGGGCTGGTCCGGTTGAACCGACAGCCCGGTTTGGGTCCGGTTCAACCGGTTCGGTCCTTTCGGTCCAATCTTGGACCGTTTTCTTCAAAATTAGTGTCAAAATTCTCGTTTCGATGAGCTCTACCCTATTTTGATATAATATTTGCATTTCTAATCCTCCTTATTAAAAACTAATTTATTAACTAATTATCTACTAATTTAACCGGGGTTTACATCCTACCCACCTAATAAAGAATTTTGCCCTCAAAATTCAAATATAGTTACCTGAAAAGAGATGTGGATAGTCCTTTCGCATATCTGATTCAAGTTCCCAGGTATGTTCCTCGATACCAGCTCGTCTCCAAGCTACTTTTACCAATGATACTTCCCTTCCTCGTAATCGTTTAACACTAGTGTCATCAATCCTCACCGGAATTACTGGGAGTGTTAGATCTTCTCTCACTTGGATTGGTTCTGGTTCTAGAACATGACTTGCGTCAGGAGTATACTTCCGAAGCTGTGATACATGAAATACATCGTGCAAATTCGAAAGGTATGGCGGTAAGGCAATTCTATAAGCCACTGGTCCAATTCTCTTCAGAATCTCGAACGGTCCAATATAACGGGGATTCAGTTTCTTGGTCTTAATAGCTCTTCCCACTCCAGTGGTTGGTGTAACTTTCAGAAAGACATGTTCTCCTTCTTCGAATTCCAAAGGCTTTCGCCTCTGATGCTCAATCTTAACCTTCTGACACGTTAAACATTTAGATACATGCAATGCCACATCATTCTTCATACCTGGCCACCAGAACATCGCTTTCAGATCCTGATACATTTTAGTGCTCCCTGGGTGAATTGAAAACCCGCTCTTGTGAGCTTCCTTCAAGATACTTTGTCGTAGGTCTCCAACATCAGGCACAATAATCCGGTTCTTGAACCTCCATAAACCATCATGACCTTCTGACATTCTCCACTGTTTTCCCTGTTCAACTGCTGGTAATACCTTACGTAACGCTTCACTATCTTGATGAGCCTTCAGAAGTTCTGATTTAAAATCACTTGAAATCTGTAACTGACTCAAACATAAAATTCCAGATTCTTCTCTAACTCCCAAATTCAAACCTTGAAATGCCTTCAGTAACTCTTCCTCCCGTAGCATCATCCAAGCTGCATATAAAGACTTTCGACTCAAAGCGTCCGCCACAACGTTCGCTTTTCCTGGATGATAATTCAATTCAAAATCATAATCTTTCAGAAGCTCCATCCACCTCCTCTGACGCATATTCAACTCTTTCTGCTCAAAAAGATACTTCAAACTCTTATGGTCTGAGAAAACATGAAACTTAACGCCATAGAGGTAGTGCCTCCAAATCTTTAAAGCAAACACAACAGCAGCAAGTTCTAAATCATGTGTCGGGTAGTTCATCTCATGCGGCCTTAACTGCCGTGAGGCGTATGCTACAACATTCTGGTGCTGCATCAAAACACACCCTAACCCTTTCAGAGATGCATCACAATACACTTCAAACGGTTCACTTGGTTCAGGTAATACCAATACAGGTGCAGTAGTCAACCTGTGCTTCAATGCCTGGAAACTCTCTTCACATTCCGGAGTCCAGATAAAAGGTGTATCCTTCCTAGTCAATTTAGTTAAAGGTAAGGCGAGCTGTGAAAATCCCTTAATGAATCTGCGATAATACCCTGCCAAACCTAAGAAACTCCTGATCTCTGTCACTGAAGTTGGTCGCTCCCAATTCATCACTGCTTCCACCTTAGCAGGATCCACAGCTATCCCCTGCTTACTCACCACGTGGCCGAGAAACTTCACTTCACTCTTCCAGAACTCACATTTAGATAACTTAGCATATAACTTCCTATCTCTCAGAATTTGCAGCACAGTTCGCAAATGATCAGCATGTTCCTCTTCAGTCTTAGAATAAACAAGAATGTCATCAATGAAGACAATAACAAACTTGTCCAGATACGGTCGAAAAATCCTGTTCATATAATCCATAAATACTGCCGGGGCATTAGTTAACCCGAAAGACATCACTGTATACTCATAATGACCATAACGGGTTCTGAAAGCAGTTTTCGGAATATCCTCGTCTCTAACCCTTATCTGATGATATCCGGATCGCAGGTCAATCTTAGAAAACACACTGGCACCCTGTAGCTGATCCATTAGATCATCAATTCTAGGCAACGGATATTTATTCTTCACAGTGATCTTATTCAATTGCCGATAATCGACACACAGCCGCATACTCCCATCCTTCTTCTTTACCAGTAACACTGGCGCTCCCCACGGAGAAACACTTGGTCGGATAAAATGCTTACCCAACAGATCTTCCAGCTGAGCTTTCAGTTCAGCCATTTCTAAAGGCGACATCCTATAAGGAGTAATTGAAATTGGACCGGATCCAGGTACCAACTCAATTGCAAATTCAACCTCTCGGTTAGGTGGGAATTCATTAATATCATCCGGAAACACATCTGGAAATTCACATACAACCGGAATTTGCTCTAAACTCTGATCATCACCTGATACTCCCGCAGTTAATAACATAATACCCTGACATTCAGTTCCAGAACAGTTTACTATCATAGAATTCAAATAGTAACTATTCACCACAACTGGTGCTTCTGACCCTTCCGGCATAAACTGTACTGACTTTTCAGAACAATCAAGTAAAACATGATTCTTGGATAACCAATCCAATCCCAAAATGAGATCAAGACCAGTCATAGGCAAACAAATCAAATCATGCACAAATTCACGCTGTTGTATTCGAAAGGGAACTTGTGGACATTCTATCTTAGTCACCATAGCTTCATGAGTAGCATTATATACTTTCAAATCATAACCTAAGACCACCATTCTCAATCTTAATTCATGGGCCTTTTCAAATGCAATAAATGAATGACTTGCTCCTGAATCAAATAAAGCATTTAAGATTTTACCAGCCATTTCACAATTACCTCTAATCAGTGTCTCAGATCCCTCAGCACCAATGGTAGAAGTGGTGTATACTCTCCCCGGCTGCTGCACCCTACCAGTCTCATACTTCTTCTTCTCAGGGCAATTATTGGCTATATGCCCGGGCTGTCCACAGGAATAGCACACTCCAAGTCCTAATCTACACGGAACTACAGGATGATATTTTCCACACTTCTGACAATTCAGATCCTGCTGTGGCTGCTTCCCAAACCTTTTTCCTTGATTAGCAGTAATATTCGGCCTTCTATAATTACCCTGACCCTGAGTCTGCTGCGGAACAAAGCCTCCACGCTTGAAATTCCTACCTCTCAGAGCAAAGTTCCTCCCTGAAGGCCTCTGAAAAAGCACCCTCAAACTTCCTTTCTCTGCTGCCGCCTTCCTCACACAATCCTCAGCCACCCTACTCTTATTCACCAATTCAGAAAACACCCTGATCTCCATTGGGGCAACGAAGCTCAGAATATCGCTCCGAAGACCTCCCTCATATTTAATACACTTCCATTCAGCAAAATCTTCAGGTGCACCTTGACAGATACGAGAAAAGCGACATAACTCCTCAAATTTACTGGTATACTCAGCAACAGTCATTTGTCCCTGCTTTAACTGCATTAATTCAAGTTCCTTGGCATTTCTAGCTGAATTAGGAAAGTATTTCTTATAGAACTCTGTCCGGAAAACCTCCCAAGGAATCGCAGCACCATCAGGCTGCAGGATACGTCGTGTTCCCTGCCACCAATACTGAGCTTCACCTTGCAACTGATAAGTTCCAAATTCAACCCATTGCTCTTCAGGAACCTGTTGGGCCTGCAATGCCCTTTCCATAGCCTGAATCCAATTATCTGCATCAGTGGGATTTGAGGTTCCCCTAAAAGTCGGAGGGCGAACTTTCAGAAATGTAGCAAGTGTCATAGGACCGTCCTCATCATTATTGTTCCCATGATTACCCTGATTTATCTGATTACCCAGTGCCTCAGCTGTTGCCTACATAGCTGCAGCCATATTTCCCAAGGCAGCCATAAAGTCTACTGGATCAGTCCCTGTGGGTACAGGAGTAACGGTGCCTGTCCTACCTCTACCTCGCCCGCGACCACGTCCGCGAGTCGACATCTGGTCCCTATACACACCAAACAAGTGATATTAAGTTGATCAGTCTCAATATCACAGGTCTAATGCTTTAAGTTCCAAATGCATGCTCACAAACGTTTATGCCATATATATCAATCAGATATCCTAATAGCACATACACACATATACAGAGAATGCACAGAAGCACAATCAGTCCGTCTTTCAGGCTCTATAGGAACGAACTGCTCTGATACCATAATGTAACACCCTACCACACAAAGCTTTACGCTTAAGTCGTAAAACAGAGGTGATGTGGTATTACGACCTCTAAAATAAAATAAGTACATATAATAGCAGAAGAGTTATAATATGCTAGGAGCCTTGAAGGATAGGAAAAATAAAAATCGCGAGATAAAAGCGCAACGCTCAAGGAACGAGTTAACTTGCATGCTAAGAAAACTGTAACTGTCAAACATAAGATAACAGAAGTAGGAATAGAGTGCCAAAGATACAAAATAACAAGCTCCTAACTCAGCCTGCGAAGTCAAGACTGGCCGGAGAATATTTACACATATATACATACATATCCAAAACCCAAAAGTACATACACACAATCCTGCCTCTCCATAAACCTCTAAGAGGATCAAAAAGGACAAGTTATGCGGAGAGAAAGCTAAGTACATATATATACATCACTGTACAACAAAACTATACAACAACACTATCCAGTAACCCCTCCGCTTTAAGAGTCCAGACGCCTAACGAGATGGCTCCCGACCTGCATCTGAAAAACAACAACATAGTATGGAATGAGAACCGGAGGTTCTCAGTATGGTAAAGGTGCCACACACATAATATATAAGGTCCTGGGAATGCCAGAGGCAATCCTAGAACGCCGACACTCAGATTGTAGAGCTTAAAGTATTAAACAGAAGCCATAAAAGGTGGTTTCCTAAAAATATTTAATCCTAACTTAACTTAACCTTAAATCTAAGTCCTATACTGCCATTCCTCCATACCTCCAATTCCATCATGCATTTTCACAGACAAATAAACAGATAAAGGCAAACACAAGAAAGTTACAACTACTGTAGGTAACAAATACACATTTAGCATGGCAAATACAGGTAGGCACACCCAATTAGAGCACAAGCAAGTAATTCAAGTAATATGCATATGATGCATGCCTGTCCTATGGCTGATGAGGCTCATCTGTCGGTTATCCAGCCAACCCGACAAGTCTGAATTGTCCTTAGACTGTCCCCCGACGTGCATCCCCAAGAGTCTATGCATAGATTTTTCTCAAATAATCAATATTGCTCAATGGGGGTAACATTCCCGGGAATTTATATAGTGCCCGGTCACACTTACGTCGTAGGGTCAACAGAGTATCGAGTTTTCAACTTGGTACACGTGGTGGCAAGCCACGGCACTTAATCCAGGGAATCTCGTATCTCAGATTATTCAAATTCATAAGCCATATAAATAATTCAATTATAATTCCTCAACATCCACATCATTCTCAATTGCATCTCATTCATCATCATACATTAAACATATTCAATCCTTATCCTTCATTATCACACCTCCCATTCCGTCCATCAATAGTTTCAATTCAAAACGTAATTCATTCTTTTCTAAGAATCAAACTTCAAACTTAAAACATACTCACTTTCTTAATAACTCAAAATCAAACCATATAACATTTAAATCTAAATCTCTTTTAAATAATCATCTAAACAAAATCCCTAATTTTTATAAAATTTCGGCAGCATCTCCTCTAAAACTCGGACTTTGCCACCCTTTTCGGGTCCAAACCTGCTTTCTTTTCAATTCAACATATCCTTCCTCATCATCATAACAATCACCACAATAAATCTACTTCAAATCAACAATTAAACTCATACAATATTCAAATCCAATAATCAAAATTCAACTAAGAATCATAGTTCACAAATCCTAGGCTTTTAACACAAATACCTCAAATCAATAATTCACCAAATCGTTAGTTAATAACTAATTATCCAATAAACTTCAACCAAATAAATATATTCATCGACAAATTACTAAACATTAAGCATACACCTGCATTCCAACTTATCCTATGGTCATCTAGCCTAAGTTTTCACAGAACATTATATATTAAATGCAAGAAACCTAAACCATACCTTAGCCGATTTCCACGTAACGACCAAAGCTATTTATTCAAAACCAAGACAGCCCCTCAAAACTCAACTAATCTGCTTCCTCCAAGTTCCAGTATTCACAATTTCAAGCTCCAATTATTTATTTTCAACCTAATACACATTCATAATACATATATACCCAATTTAATACTCAAAGCTCAAATTTAATGAAATTAAAATAGAATTATCGTATCCTCACCTTACCCAAGCTTCACATAAGCAAGAGTGAACGTTTCTCTCAAGCTAATTGGATCCTAAAACATCAGAAATCAAAGAAATTCAATATTCTCACTTAAAATTCGAAAATTGGGGGAAGATGAAGCTGAGAGTGATTAAACAAGTTACCTATGAAATTGTTCCGATAGAAATGTAGAGCTCAACGCGGTGAACGCGTGGCCGCAAACGGTGCGGCGATCGGAGCTCGAACGGAGGAGTTACGGGATTTGGAAAGTAACGTGAGGGTTACGGGATTTTTTCTCGTTCTTCCCTCCCCTGGAAGCTGAAAGCTTCGTTTCTGTTGGAATGAAGGGGATGAAGGGCTTGGGTTCACTTAAAAGGGCTGGTCCGGTTGAACCGACAGCCCGGTTCGGGTCCGGTTTAACCGGTTCGGTCCTTTCGGTCCAATCTTGGACCGTTTTCTTCAAAATTAGTGTCAAAATTCTCGTTTCGATGAGCTCTACCCTATTTTGATATAATATTTGCATTTCTAATCCTCCTTATTAAAAACTAATTTATTAACTAATTATCTACTAATTTAACCGGGGTTTACAACTATCTATTTAAGAATAAAAATAATCATCTGTATACCCAATGAATTGGACATCTAGCATACTTTAATTGTATCTAACTAAACCCATTCCAATAAAATAATCATCCACATAAGAATTAAAATAATCATCCACATACCTACTAAAATGACCATCCATCATATTATGGGTTGACCACACCAAGGTGAAAATAAGGGGTAGACGCTGTTGCATTGTGCGGCGCCGAAGGGGCAGTTGCGAGCCATGGCGAGTTTGTTAGGGGAATGTGGGTGCAATGTGAAGCGTGTGGTGGATAGAGTGGGAAAAACAGCATTTGCGATAGCGATGGAGAATGGACACGTGGAGTTGGGGGATTTGCTGAGTTGGGGGGACATACTGTTTCGGGCGATAAGGGTAGGGGACGTGCACAGGATGGCAAGCTGTTTGACAGTTGATGGAGCGGACGTTAATGGAAGGGACCAAAATGGATGAACCGCCTTGCATTGGGTTGCGTTGAAAGGGAAAGTGAAGAGCGTTGAGGTCTTGATTGATAACGGTGCTGAGGTTGATCCCATTGAAGTTACGGTGCCGTTTCTATCGTGGCGTGGTGGAAAGAGAAAACGTGAATTGAAGGAAGAAGGAAGAGGGTTGAGATGGAATGGAAACGTGATGTGATGGAAGAGGTTACATTGCCTAACCCTAATAATTTAAATTCAAAAATTGATTATTCTAATAAATTAAGAATCTAATTTTAATGATTAATTTAACTTTTTTTTAAACCGTTTATTCACGATATTCAATATTTATATTGTTTATCTGTACTTTTTTTACTTAATTTTTTTTTTCTTTCATAACTCTTAAACACATAGTGTTGGTCATGTTATGTTGTTGTATTTCGATGTCTATGTCTATTAAAAATATTTACGTGGTGATATATGCTTATCATTTGTTTAGTAAGAGATAAATTTTAAAAGAATACGTTGATTCACAATCATACATAAAATATATGTATTCACTATTTAGTATCATATTAAAAAGTTTTTATGAAAATATTAGATATAAGACACATATTTTTATTATAAATTTTTTTAATTGTTACTTTCTATCCTCGGCATGTTAGAGAAAAGGGGCAATAGCCTCCCAAATTAATAATTTGTATATATAAGTCTAATTATAATTTTTTAGTTTAATTCCCTTTTAATTTTTTATTTTTTTCTCTTCTTAACTTATATTTTTTATGTTGGCCTCTCTCAAAAAAATTTCTACCTCCGCCCTGATCCTCGTTGCATTAATCATCAACAACTTCTTTATTAAAGGTAAAATTGATTTTTAATGACAAATGAATTCATATCTTCTTATAATGTGTGCATGGTTTTACTAAGAAGAATGTTAGATGACTATTAAAATTTTTTATTATCAATTAATTATTAATATTTAAAAATATAAATTAAAATATATTGTTAAATTATTAATTTAAAAAATTAAACTAATGACTAAAAATAATAACAAAAAAATTTTTGATAACCTTCTATCATTTTTCTTTTATTAATTTGAAATAATAAACCAACAAAGCCTTAACCAACTAATGATATTTAGTACATACAAAGCTTTGAATAAGAGAATATTATAGACAATGAAACTATTAAATTTTACTTTTAAGATATGGAATTATCGTTGTTGAGTTAAGAAATTAACTAAATTAATTAATGATGATAAATATTATTTTGTTGGGCAAAGAATATAATTAATATTGATTATTTATAATTACATGAGGCTGAATATTTAATTATTTATTATTGCAGACCAAAACAAATCAATACAGCAGTCCAAAGTGAATGGAAAATAAAACAAGGCTAGTGGGTTAATAACATAAACGAAGCTCAAAGAAAAACAAAGAAAGAAATCAGATGGGCCAAACGAGTTGTATGAATCAAACCCGATCCAAGCCCGCTAGCAACAAATCCCTCCAAGTTGATCTCACATCACAAGCAACGTTCACTTTTGTGTGTTGGTCAAAGAATCAGAAAAGTGAGAGAGAGAGAAAAAGTTTATTCCCTAAGCTGATAACCAAAGAAAAAAGAAAGAGAAAGATTAAGTTTGAAAGGCAGAAATCTAATCAACCATTTCAAACCACATCAAGTTTAGGTAAAGGTTAAAGGTAACCCATTTCCTATTACATGCAAACTGCTTTCCTCTCTTCTTCCCATCTCTCTGCAAGTCCGAAAATGGCATACAAGAGAAAGTTGATTTCTGTTTCAACCTGCTGTGTATCTACGGTCACAAGTGATTCTTGGGGACCAAGTAGCTTCTCAATGGCTCAGATCAGGTTTACCATTGAAAGATTTTTGAGGTTGCTGTTTTATGGCTTTCGGTCAACAAGAGAAGGTGGTGCAGTATTTGTAACCCACTAACTTACCAGCAAGTGCACCGGATCGTACCAAGTAATACCTTATGTGAGTAAGGGTCGATCCCACGAGAATTGATGGATTAAGCAACAATAGTATTTGATAGGCTTAGTTAGACAAACAGAAAAGAGTAATTGAGAGTTCAAAAGCATTAAACAATAAAGAAGAGTTTGAAGACAGGCATGTGAATAGGTGAGGAATAAAATATTGAGAAATCAATTAAGGCTTCAGAGTTATCTATTTTTTGAATTGACTTTTCTTATTAACTAATTTTAATCATGTAAGATTTAATTCATGGCAAACTATTTGTGACTAGACCCTAATTCCTTAGACCTTTCTAGTCTCCTCTAAAATTCATCAACTACCAATTCTTTGGTCAATTAATTCCAATTAGAGGGTGATGATCAAATTCTAGTTTATATGCCACAAGAATCCTAATTATCCAAAAATAAAGGTATTATATGTCACGTATCCCGTTAAATACAAACAATTAGAAATTCAGGATAATATGTTTTCAAGCTATTGTTTAAGTAAAGAGCTTTTCCAAGTTATACAAGAACTCAAATAGAACATGGGTCATACTTCCGTTCCACCCAAATTCATAAAATAAAGAACGAAAACAATTATTGAAATATAAATCAAAACATGAATTAAAATAGAAAATTAATATTATCAATCCATACAATAGACAGAGCTCCTAACCTTAACAATGGAGGATTAATTGCTCATGGAATATGGAATGTAAATTTGTATGGAATAATGTTGTGGAATGTTGTTCTGAAACCACCCTATTGGAATCCCTTTTATAACTAATCCTAATAATTTAAAAATCAAATTTCTAAAATTAAAATTAACATAATATCTTTTCCTCTAATAAGATTTGAATTTAAATTCGAATTAATTAACAAGTCTTCAGCTGATGGGTTGGGGACCACTTGATTTGTCCCTTCTGCAGTTTCTAATCTGTGATTGCTGGGCTAAGAACTGGGTCAAAACAACCCAGAAATCGCCCCCAGCGTCTTTCTGCGTTTTCTGCACGTGGCGCATGTCACGCGTACGCGTCGGTCATGCGCACGCGTCGATGGTCCTTTTTCGCAAGTCACGCGGACGCGTTGATCACGCGTTCGCGTCATTTGTGCAGATTCCAGTCCACGCGTTCGCGTCAGGCACGCGATCGCGTCATTGCGATTTTTTCCATTCCGCGTGGTCGCGTGAGCCATGCGTCCGCGTCGGTATTCGCTAGTCATCTCCTTGGTTTCTTCTCTTTCTCTGCAGAAACTTCATCAAATCCATCCGAATGCTACCTAAAATGAATAAAATTGCACAAAACTTAAAATAGCATCCATAGTGGCTAAAATATAATTAATTCTTAATTAAACTCAACAAGTTAGATGCAAATTCACTAGGAAAAGATAGGAAAGATGCTCACGTATCAGAAGGTCAGAAGCAAAGTTTATAATCTGAGGATTAATGAGAAAAAGTGAGTTTGTGGATTGGTGAAGCACGGTGCTCAAGAAGTTGACCTAGGAAGAAGAATCCAGCAACATGCAACGAGATAAAAGAGGATTTCTACTCATTCAGAAGCAAGGAGAGATAACCCAGAGTATTGAGGTTTTGTTCTGTGAAGAAGTTCTCTGAAGAAGTTTCTCTACTTGGACAGTGCTCTCTTTCAAAGAAGCATTCCGCTAAAAATAAAGAACTGAATCAGAGACATGTAAATTAGGTTTATCACATAGCTAAGAGGCTGTTGATGAAGTCAATCTCCTTCATGTTTTACAGATTGTATTTTACTTTTCAATGTTTATCTTTCTGTAATTTCTTGAGTGAAAAGACATATTGAGAGAGCTCAAGTAAAAGCCATGAGTGGAAAGAGGTTGAGTGATACACTTGAGAGAAAAGTCTAGAGTTATTTTCAGATTTCTTTAGGTATGTCTGTGTCTTGTATCTTGTACCTGTAAGGTATCCCTTTCTTAGTTGGGTTAGCACTAAGAGTGAAGAATTAGGTATTAGCATAGCCAATGTCAAGTTAGGTTAGAACTTGAGTGTGAAAGGATTGTGTCAATCCTGTGGAATTGGTGTATGTAATACTTTTAACTATAGTAAAAAATTCCTCCATTATTGTGGAGAAGACTGGATGTAGGTTGCATAGTACAAGGCAACCGAACCAAGATACATGCTGGTGTTAGCTTCTCTCTTCTCTGCAATGCTCTGTTTTTCTGATATTCATGAGACAAAAATAAATTGTCTCATAAATTTTTACAGCTGAGTTCAAACAGAATCAAAATTCAAAGTTTGCTTTAAAGAGTCATTGCAGTAACTTAAAAAAAAGGCATAGATTCAACCCCCTTCTCTAAGCCTACCACAACCTTCCATCGTTTATTCATTCGTATTAAAATCTCTAATTACCATGCATATTTTCTAGAGTTTATTATCTAATTATTATTTTCAAATAATTATTTATTAATATGTTAGTATTTTAACACATTAAAATTTTTTTATTATTGATAAATGGTTTAAAAATAATCACGCAATGTAAACATAATTTGAAAATGGTGACCATCAGAAATTCTAAGTCTAGAATTCCAATTGAAATGAAAGTTTATTTTAACCTCAAAATGAGAATCTCCCCCTTTGTCGTTTCTTACATAAAAATGAAATCACTAATCTATGTTTTATGCACCTAGCTAATAATAATAATAATAATAAGTTAAGAATGAATACAAGTCCAAATTAAAATAGTCTTCCATGACTAGTGCATATAAAATTAATATGAAACCAAATAATAAACAAAATAGTAGTGGTTCTCCTATATAGATATATGATCATCACCTAGCTACAAGCAATCTCGCAAAAGAGAAGAGATAATAATAATACAAGAAAACATCATAAAATACAAAATAAGAGGAAATATCTAAGGCCAATAAGGGCCCCAGCAAATCAAATGGAAGATATACTCTTCCTTCTCAATGTTATTATTATTGCTCCTCCGTTTGGACACTCTAGTTGCAACATTAGTAGTAGTAGTTGTTGTTGTTGATGATAATGATGATGAGCCATTTCTTCCTACCTTCTCTGGTGATGATGGTGCCAACAATGTTTTCAATGCTGTCTCCATCTTGCACGTACTCCTCTCACCATTCATCTTTCTTTATTAATTTGATATGGCTAGTTCCGATCCAAAGCTTAACTCGCGGGATGCTAAAGAAAATGGATCTCTAATCTCTATAGAAGGAGGGTTTTATATACATAGGTCAATAATAATTTCTTTTTATTTTTTAAATGATAAAGTAGTTATTGTTATAGTTCTGGAGTTTTCTTCGGAAAGTGACACATTGGAAACCATGGTTTAGCTCCCAGATTTTGTAACGCTGGTTTTGCATTCCCACTCATTTTTTGGCCACCTTAATTTTTTCAACCATACTAAAAATTATTCAAAATTATTCACCAATTAATCATTTATGTAAAAATACATAATGATTGAAGTATATTTATAATCAAGTTATATATATATATATATAATTTAAATAAACCAATGGGGTCATTTATGTAAAAATACATAATGATTGAAGTATATTTATAATCAAGTTATATATATATATATATATATATATGAATAAAAAACTTAAATAAACCAATGGGTTGGATATTACATAAATCATCAAAAATTTAATCCGTTAGGTGCATGTTCCTAATGGATATTTCTATGTAAATTGATACAGTTATATTTGATTTATCACTGTTGGTACTAAATCGAATTAAACTAATTCAAATTAGTAGGTAGGCATGCAAATTGAAGGGATTTGATTTGATTTGTACATAAATATTTAGATTTCCTAGTAAATCGAATGACATCAATTCGATTTATTCAATGCTCTTAGTAGCCAAGTAAATCGATTGGAGCTGCTTCGATTTACATGCACGTCAGCTAATGAATAAATTAACACAAGACAATTCGTTTTACTATGTATTCTCTAAGATATATAAATAGATGTAAGTTAATTCGATTTACCATAGTGCAAACGTATATAAATAGCTATGGAATGTGAATTCCTCGTCATAGTGACATGCAATGGCTAGTGATGATAGTTTTTTAGTTCTGGTGCACTACAGATGGTCGATTAAGAAAAAACGCGATCTGGAATTAAATCTACTGATAAGGATTCGCTTAGTGTTTTTCTCAAACCATCAACGAATTTCACCGAGTTTCAGAATACGATAATTCAAAAACTGGGGCTGCAAGGCGTGAAACGGGTGAAGTTATACTACATAATTCCGATTTCGGTGTTGCGGGATGATGTGAAGTATGATTTCTTCATCATAGGCAGCGATAAAGATTTGCAAGTTCTATTCCATTGTCGTCGGCAATTTTCCGAGGTGAGGACCCCCTGAGTTGTTGGCCAAGCTTGTGGATGTGGTCTCTAGTTCAGGAGGTTCTTACCGGAATCTTCAGCCTTCAGCCACGACAGCATGCTCTAGTTCAATGCCTGTTGGTGCCTCTTCATCTGTGCCCGTAATTGAGCCTGAGACAGTTTTGGTCGCCTCCCCATCCTTCGCTGCTAATCTAAACCACACTCGTGACAGAGAAGTAGGTGATATAGGACCCTTCGGTGATGTTGCGATTCCTATAGCCGGTACTCCTAATGTGATACCGGATTCCCGACAAGGTGGAGCACCGGATAGTTTGGAAGATGCACTGCAGGATGATGATGATGATGATGACGTGGAGCCCGCCACGATTGCCGATGATAGCAATGATGACATAGCGAGGAGTATTCCAGCTGAGGGTGGTGGAGCGGCTAGTTCAGGAACTCAACAGTATCCTCTGCACTTTTAAACTTTGGACTTGAATGCCATGAGATAGCAGGGGGTACCTAGTGTGCCTGTCGGATTTGGGGCCAGAGACACACAGGATACATGAAGACTAGCTGAATTTCAAGTCGGTCAGTAGTTATAGGATAAAGAGGAGGTCGTACTGAGCGTGAAGACTTATAGCATCCAATGTGGGCTTGAGTATAAAGTGTTGTAATCTGATTATCGCAAGTACCATGGAAATTGTAAGGAATTTGAAAATGAGTGCACATGGTTGATTAGTATCAGTTTCCGCCTGTGCAAAGGTATTTGGGAGGTAAAACAATACAATGGACTGCATACTTGTCTAGCCACTTTGATATCCGGTGATCACAGAAGGCTTGATTACCATGTGATCTCGACCTTCATACTGCCTATGATTAGAGTCGAGGCTGCCGTTTCGATCAAGGTAAATGCAGAATGCGACAGATGCCCATTTTGGTTTTAGACTGACTTACAAGAGGGTTTGGTTGGCTAAGTATGCATGAGAGGGACTTGGATCAGGAACAACATCAAACCATAAGATATATTGCGCCCTGTTGGTCCAATGAGTGTGCCAACTCTGTAAGGTAGTGGGAAACCATCGATCGCCGTCTCTGCCATCCTTTGACATCAAGAAATAGATGTTCAATGCAGGTGGTGGCCGATGCTGTACTCCTCCAAATTGTGGTAGAACCCAATCTATCTGATGCCACTCTATGATAGCCAAGTAGATCAATGTCATTACAGACCTCTATAACGCCGTGTGTCGTGACTCTAGTATCTCCAGATGCACAACCTGTATGACATTTGACGAGCTGTACGACATCCAAGCGAATTGAAAAGAGAATTTAGGTCGAAATAAGTCATCATGACCAGTAACGACACAAAATATCTGAAGAATAAAACACTAAAGTGTATGAATCTCACATCGTCAGGATGAAGTAAATCTATTCTCAGTCTGCAGTGCATAACTCGAGATCCCTTCTCACTCGACCTGACCACCTGCCACCCAAGATATGTTATCAACAAGTATCGAAAAAATAGGAACAAAGAAAACAACTAGTAATCAATTGGGTACCTCGTCCCCAAGGGCTAGTGAAAAGCGTCAAAGAAATTGCCAGAAGATCCATGGTTGGAGGAGCTGCAGTGAACCTGCCAACTTAACCATGTACTTGTTGGCCATACGGCATAGGCACCTACATAACCACGATAGAGCGGTAGATCTCCAGCTATATCTGCCCATGTCCTCTAATCTCGCTACGTACGGCAGCCACCTGATATGCATGCGGGTGCTAAACTTGTCACCTGACTGTCTCCTCGTCTGCACCCTCGAGAAGGTCATTGAATATCTCCTGCATCCAAGTGCACTTCACAATGAACTTGTCGATGTAGTCTAGTGGTGGCGACACACCCAACAACTACTCGAACCAAATCCATGCCAGACGGCCACCGTCGATGTATCGCTCGAAGTTTGTTAGACATTCGTTAACGTACTGTCCGTTGATCGGGAGTCCTATTTGGTAGGCTACATCATGTAACGTAATCGTGCACTCACCGAATGACAGATGAAATATATGCATCTCCGGATGCCATCTCTCCATAAATGCACTCACTAATGGCTCATCCAACCTAAACCAATGGTCGTTGAGCCTCGCGAGATGGACCAGGCCAGCCATCTGCAAGTATGGCATAATCCTATCGTCTAATAACATACCATACTACCTCCTCATACTTGTAATACAGCAGTGAGGCTGCATGACAATGACAAAATTCTCTATTACGGATAATTTAATCAAAAAATACTTTAACTAAAATTAGATTAAATTCTAACGGAACATAGTTAGTCTACTATTTAAGTCATTAATCTAACATTTCATAATTCAATTTTTTAAATAAATTTAATCATTCTAAATTCTGTCAAATGTTCTAATGCTTACTTAATCCAACACTTTAAATCCAAATTAAATTAAATTAAATTAAACTCCACAAAATTTCTAACCTCATTAAACTTCTAACATTAAAAACTCACAAATTCTATCCAAACCTGTTAAATCTACCCGTCAACATACTTAATCACCCCTTAACCAACATGCATTTGTGATTTCAATCTTGTAACACACAACTAGCCCTATATCAATACTCGGGTACCCTCAATACTATAACAATTATTTAAAGGGTAAAGATTCTAATAATTCTAATATTCAAGTTCTAAGCGATTTAATATTACTAATCTTCTAATACACTACAACCCCTAAATCAATACTCTAACTACTACTTCAAGTTTAAACATTCTAATAATTCTAATAATTAAGTTCTAATCAATTTAATATCACTAGCAATTATTTATTTCTGAAAGAAAAATAAAATAAAAATTTAAATTTCGTTTACTAACCTCTTCATGCACGCTATCAGCAATGTGCGCAACTTCGTCCAATCGATATATTCGATTTGGGTCACCTTCTATTTCTGCAATATCAATCTTGTACTATATATAGATTGTTTTTATTTCTCTGGATGTTACGTGTTGGACTGGTGAAATGTAATTCGAATCAAACGAATTCGAATTCTATATATAGGGATTTGGCATTAAATTGAATGAGGCATATTCGATTTAGTAGGATGTAATTCGAATTTAGCCAATTCGAATTATTATGGGCACAAACTTTGAACTAATTCAAACTATCCAAATTCGAATTACTACGAGTGACATGAAATCACGTGCATTGCTTAGTAAATTGATTAAGACTAATTCGATTTAGTAGAAGTATTGGTAAATTGACATGCCTCAATTCAATTTATATTTAGTAAAATGTTTTTTTATAAATCGATACATGTTAAGGTGATTTATTATTATAACTTGAATTCGAATAACACTAATTCAATTTATATAATTATATGCATCGGTAATTCACGTAATATTTTTTGTTTTGGGTAATTTATATAAATTTGAGTGATTTTTGGTTTAATTAAGTGATTTACCTCATATATATACATAATTAAACTCTAAATAGTCAGTTAGATTCATATTTATAGTTAAAATATAAATAAAACTAGCATCACTTTAATTTCGGTATTCAAATATAAGTAAGTAATGGTTTTTAATTTTTGATAATAATCTTTTATATTAAATTTGAATTAGAATGATTGGATTGTTGTTATTGGATCCAAGCTTAACCTAAATTGCAACCAAACACACCTTGCGGCTCCCATGGATTTTGTGACACTGCTTTTGTAATCCCATTATTATCATCTTAATTTCCACCACCTTTATTGTTTAAACCACCAGTTTCTCTTTGGCTACTATTTATCATTCATAATCATTATCACATACATAATTCATTATTTTTTCTAGTTCTTTGAACACGTAATATCCTTTTCTCTCTCTTTTTTTTTAATAAAATAAAATAACGAGAGATATGGGTTTTTGAAAGGGGAATATTAATGTAACATCAGGTCACGTAACAATCTATAATTATAGGACAAATGTTAGAAACTTAGAATTATCCTCGAAGTTGAATTTTAAATAATAATGGCAAGGAGAATATGATTTTTTTCCCTTTTCTTTTCCCCCTATAGTTGTTAGTTGATTCTTAATTTATCATAATCAAATTAGTGTTTTCCAAAAAAGAAATACTCTAAGGTAAATATAGACTGAAAAAGAAAAATTTAACAATTTATTGATTATTAAATAGGACTCATCAATCACACACATAATTTTTAGAGTGTTTAGTAAGAACGATTATATTATGTATACATTAAAATCAGTTATCAAAATCAATCATCAATATAAAATACGTATTAAAATATAAATATATATTAAAAATAAATTAAATTATATATGTATTTATAAATAAATATATTAATAACTAATTTTAGTATATGAATAGTATTTTTAAAGTAGGATGACTCTTTAGAGAATTCAAATCTTTTTTTTTTTTTTGGACGGAGACCCGGGCCAACAGTCCGGCCCAGGTCCAGAACAGAGATCCAAAACCCCCCAAACCGACCCGTTATCCATCCCTGTTCCCCTCCCTTGCCGCGAGAGTGAGAAGATCTCTTCAGCTCGTGATTCTTGGAGGCTCCTTCCTTCAGTCCGCCGGCGACATGATCTGAAGCATGCATGGTTACTGAGGCCACCGGCTTGGGAACACGGAGCCTTTGTCGAGACTGCGCCGCCGTCCCACGAAGCTGTCTCCGAAGCAGGTGCCTGGGCATCACCAACAGCGCTCTGCTTCCTCCTCTTTCCAAGATCCATAATAACCTCTTCCCGTTAGCAATTCGGAGTATTGGGTAGACTCCACTCCAAATGTCTTCCGGCGCCTCAACCATTCAGTCTGAATTGATACTCTCCCTTTGTCAGAACTCGAATCTGGATGCCACTCCCTTTATCATAATTTGAACTCGATGACCTCCATCTTTTGCCTCCACTGGAACCACTCTGGCCCTCCTCTTCCTCACGTTCCCGCAGCACGATCTCAGACACAGCGTCGCCTTGGGTTGTATGCAGATCTTCTGTCTCAGATCATTGACGATCTGGATGAAATCCTGACACTCTTGGCTCTTTGCTTGGTTCGAGCTTCTCTATTTGCCTAATTTTAATTATCCAGTAATTCTTGTGTAATTGTTGATTTACATTCGAAGCTCTGTTCTAATAATGCTCTGTATTTCTGTAGGTGGTTTAGTGCTCCAGTTTGCTCGTAGTGTCTCTGCTTCTGCCGCTTTCGCCACTGCATGAGCTAGACGATTTCCATTTCTGGGGGTCCAAGTCATTCCCTTTTCAGGTAAATTCGCCATTAAAATTTGAATGTCTTGGAATATGGCCATAGCCTCTCCTAAAGCTATTTTAGATTTGATAGCTTGAGCTAGCTTTAGGTTGTCAGTTTCTATTAAGGTTCTGCCCATTTGTAAATTATTCACTATGATTAATGCTTGTCTTACTGCCTGGACTTCTGCCACAGTACTTGATGTGGCTTGGATTTTTCCTGAAAAACCTAATATGATTCTTCCTTTGTGATCTCTGATAACCACAGCAATTGCACCAGTTCCTGTATCCTTCCTGAATGCTGCGTCAACGTTCGCCTTCAACCAGTTTTCAGGGGGAGGTCTCCATTTCACCAGGTTTGTTTTACTTTTATTACCTTCTGTTTTCTGTGTGTGCTGTTTTTCTGCTAGCTTCCAGTAGATTTCCTCTAGTGCTTTAGCCCTGTAGATTGTCCATTTAGGATTTACATCCTGCTGCTGAAACAGTTTGTTATTTCTTGTTTTCCATATTTCCCACATGAGAAATCCTAGCTTGCTGATCCTCTTCTCCATGTCCTCTCCCCCACCTGCTCTCAACTTCTTTATACATTCGACCACCCAATTTCCGATAGAACTTACTGTCTCCACTGTTGGGGTCCATTGGCATTCCGCTCCGAACCATGCTGCCCTAGCCCAATCACAAAGTAGTAGTGCGTGTTCTACTGTCTCTGGACTTTTTAAACATATCTGGAAAACTGGATTTGGTGCCATCTTTCTTTTATATAAGTTAGAACCTACGGGTAATATATCATGACAGGCTTTCCATAAAAACATTCTGATCTTCTGTGGTACTTCCATTCTCCATACCTCCCTCCATATCTCCCTTTTGTCTTCACTTGTTGATGGATTTCCATATTTGCTATTCTGCTCAACTCTTCTTGCAGCATAGTATCCAGTTCTTATTGAGTAACTCCCATCTTCCCTCCATGGCCAATACAGATGATCTTCTTTGTTCATTACACTAACAGGGGTGCTAAGTATCTCCTTGCAAATTTCTTGGGAGAATCTGCTCTCGATCTTCTTTTTATTCCAGCCTTCCCCATTTACAATGAGATCCTTAACCTTTGAGTCATCTGTGCTGTTTGTGTTGAGAGGGCTGCTCCTGCCTGCGATCCAATTGTCTTTCCAGATGCTCACTTTGGAGCCATCTCCTATGCTCCACTTTGCGCATTTCCTTAATAGCTCTCTTCCATGTAAGATGCTTCTCCAGACCCATGAGGCGCCTTTTTTACCCGTTGCTGTCCAGAAGTTGCCGTCCGGGAAATACAACGATTTCAAAATTTGTACCCAGATTGCATTTGGATTTTTGAGAGCTCTCCATGCTTGTTTTGCCAGGTAGGCAGTGTTTTGTTTTTCCAGGTCTTTAAACCCCAATCCCCCTTCACTCTTGCTATCAGTGATGCTATCCCACTTCTTCCAATGAATGCCCCGTTCCTTCCCCGATGCTGCCCACCAGAATCTCGCGACCTTCGTGGAAATTCTCCCGCAAAAGCTCTTCGGGAACTTTATCACATTCATGATATACGATGGTATTGCCTGAATTACCGATTTTATTAGAGTTTCTTTGCCTGCTTGATTCAGCAACCTTTCTTTCCACCCTTCTAGTTTATTCATGATCTTCTCTTCAATCCATGCTAGAGCTTTGTTGTGAGATCTTCCCCATATGGCTGGTAGCCCCAAGTACTTTCCTGGCGTGTCCCATGTTTTCATTCCTAAAATCTCTTCTATGTCTACTCTCGTTTGTATCGGCACTTGACTTCCAAAGGAGATGCCTGACTTGTTCATATTAATTCTTTGCCCGGATGCCTCTGTGTATTCGTTTAGTACGGTTATGATCTGAAAAATCTCCTCCTCCTTCGCCTTCGCAAAAATAATGCAGTCGTCCGCAAACAACAAGTGAGTAATAGCCGGAGCTGTTGGGGCTATCTTTAGACCCGTTATATTGCCTTTCTCTTTAGCCTGCTGCATAAGAATCGTGAATACCTCCGCTGCTAAAATGAACAGGTATGGGGATAATGGATCCCCTTGTCTAAGACCCCTCTGAGGCTTTATCTTCTTCGATAACTCACCGTTGACTCTTACCCTATAACTCGCACTTCTAACACATTTCATCACCCAGTCAACCCACTTCTCAGCGAACCCAAATTTCTTGAGCACTTTTTCGAGAAAATCCCATTCCAGCCTGTCATACGCCTTGTTCATGTCTAATTTGATTGCAACATTTTCTGATCCATCTCTTCCTTTCCTATTTAGGCTATGGTAGACTTCTTGGACGATTACTACATTATCTTGTATGAGCCTTCCACCCACAAATGCACTTTGGGTAGGGGACACTATATCCTCGAGGAGCCCTTTTAGTCTCAACACTATGACCCTGGTTATTATTTTGTAAATAAAATTGCAACAACTAATTGGTCTTAACTGATTGAGTTCTTCCGGATCTTTTACCTTTGGAATTAAAACTACTATGGTTTCGCTAATCTCTTCCGGCAAGAACCCGTTCCGAAAGAATTCTCTGACTACTGCACATACCTCTTTTTTGATTATCTCCCAGTGCTTTTGATAGAACAGTCCATTCAGGCCGTCTGGTCCAGGAGCCTTGAGGCTGCCCATGCTGAAAACTGCTTTCCTGATTTCTTCTTCTGTGACCTCTGCGATCAGCTCCCTGTTCATGTCTTCCGAGACTCTTACTGGAATCTTGTTTACGACTGACTCGCAATTCCTTTTATTGTTTGAAGTAAAGAGCGCATCAAATCGTTCCTCTATGTGCTTCATGATTTCTTTCCTGTTTTGTATCCAGAAGCCCGCCTCATTTTTGAGCTTATCGATTCGGTTCCTTCCCCTTCTTTGAATGGTTGTAGCATGGAAAAAAGCTGTGTTCTTATCTCCCCATTTCAACCACTTCAACCTAGCTCTTTGTCCCCAATATTTTTCTTCCTGTTTCCATAATGCAGCTATATTCTCTTTTATATGTTATATTTTCTCCTGTTTTTCTTGTGTTAAATCTGAATCTTGTAGCTTCGTTAATTCCTCCTTCAGCTTGCGAATTTCTTGATCTGCTCGTTTCAGAGTCCTCTTGCTCCACTTTTTAAGCTCCTCTTTACAATTTTTCATTCTTGTTGTTATTCCTTTCCAGACGCATCCTTGGACATCTTCCTTTTCCCATCCCTTTTTTACCGTATTCTCGCAATCCTCATGATCGGTCCAGAAGGCCTCGAATTTGAAACTTTTCTCTGTCCTTTGAACTTGATTTATGTCCAAAACCAATGGGCAGTGATCAGAACTGATGGCTGGCAGAGCTTTGAGTGATGCCTGCTGATATAATATTCTCCATTCCCAATTTACTAATGCCCTATCTATCCTTTCCCTGGTGATGAATCCATTTCTTGGATTTCCGAACCATGTAAATCTTCCTCCTTTTATATCTAAGTCCATAAGGTAATTCATATCTGCAAACTGCCTAAATTCTCTCACCTGATTCTGTGGCTTTGGATGTAGCCCAATTTTCTCTTCTTGGCTTAAAATGTCGTTGAAATCCCCGATGAATAGCTGTGGCTCCCCCTTGTTGTTGTTATTCGCTGTGATTGTCCTCCATTGTTCTTTTCTCCTTCCAAAACATGGATTCCCATATATAAAGTTACACTCCCATATTTTTCCTTTTCTATCATCAATACGAGCTTTTATATGATTATCGCACCAAAAGTAAATATTAATATTATATATTTCATTCCACAAAAGGCATAGCCCTCCGGACAGTCCCCGGGGTTCTATGTGAAATACATTTTCAAAATGTAGCCTTCTTTTCAACTTTTTAATAGTACTTTCTCTAGCTCTAGTCTCCATTAGATATACTATTGCAGGCTTGAATTGTTTGCACATACTGTGCAATTCAGAAACTGTCGCGGGAGCTGCTACCCCGCGGCAGTTCCAGCTTATGATGCTCATGGTTGAGTTGGGGGCATGTGTAGGCCCGCCTCCTCAGCCGTTATGTCTTCCAAGTTATCTCTGATCTGTGATCCTTCCTCATGCGCTCCTCCTTCTGTTATGCTTCTCCACCTTCTGTTCTTCTTGTTGGCCCTCGACATTTGCGTACCTTCCTCTTCTTCTTTCTGAAGTTTTACATTTCGCTCCTGTTGGTCCTCTTCCCTTCTTCTTTTCAGCTTTAACTTTTCCTCCATCCTTTGGATAAGTTCTGTTTCGTATTCTCTGGCCACTACTATTGCTTTACTATTTTTCTGCTCTATTTCCTCCTCTTCTTCTGCTAATTCTACATAATAAAAGCCTCCTTCACTCTCTGTGATTATCTGTTTTCCTCTCTGTTTTGACTGTTCCTTATTTGTTCCAGAGTGTCTTGTTGGTCCGTCAACGTCCATGTTATTTCTGTATTGGGCCTCATCTTCTACTTCTTTTCCTATGTTTTTCTTCCTATTTTCTTCAGCCATATTTTTATTGAACTCCATCAAAATTTCTCTAATGGTAAGGTTCCCTTCTCCTTCACTTGGCCCAGTTCTGATTTGCTGTCTATTCATATTGGGCCTTTGGTTAATGAAAGCCCATGTCCCTCTGTTTGTACTGTCCATTCTTCTCATGCTTGGCCCACCTTTCTCTTTATGCTTCCTAGGAATCTTGCTGCTGTCCTCCTCATTTTCTTCTGCATTGTCCTTATCCTTGGCCTCATTCACGTTTCTCATTGTTGCTGACTCACTAGCTTGCTGATTTTGTTGGATGGCTTCTTCCTTCTTCCCTTTTTTATTATTTGCTGTCCCATCATCATTTATCATGCAGATACTGTTGTGTTCCTCACCGTTCATTTCATCATCCTCAGCCCCTTTACCTTGATCTTGCACTTCTTGTATTGCCACTTGTCTCTCCCCTATTTGCTCTTGTGGATTTTCTGCTCTTCCCCAAGATTTGGCAGAGGCACTGGCTTGAGAGCTTCTTACTCCCCCTAGACTTGACCCCCCTCTGTCCTTCTGTGCCTGTCTTTTCAACCACTCCCTCCCTTGCAAACTTCTTTCACGCGCCTCCCACAACTCCTCCACCCAATTGTTCTGTTCCTCCTTTCTCCTCCTAATGCCTGCCTTTCTTGCCTCATTTTCTATTGACCTCAGACCTGGAGTTGTGAGTTCAGGCCCATATCTGGGAATTTCTGGGTTTACTAATGATCTCACTAGTTCCTCCCCACATGCTCTTTTGTCATGCCCAATTCTCCCACACTTGTAACAATAATCATACAGTTTTTCATATTTGAAATCAGCCCATGACTGGCTTCTATCACTTCTTCTAAACCAGAATCCAGTCTTCAGTGGTGCTTGAACATTTATCTCCACTCTCACCCTAAGGAAGGATCTAAGCATGTTTCCTTCAACAAAGGGATCTTCAGCACTTATCACTCTCCCTAATGTGGCTCCTATCTTCTCAGCATTTTTTATATTTATTTTATCATAAGGCAATCCATGTATTTGAACCCAAATAGGAAGCTGATTGTAGTTTACCTCTTCTATGGACAGGTTTGGGCTCCACCATTGCAGACTCAGCATGTGCCCTTCTATCCTCCATGGTCCACCTTCATATGCTCTTCTTGCTTCCTCCTGGCTCTTGAAGTTCAAGATAAATGAGTTTGGTCCTGCATTAGTGATCACTAGACCTTGTGGATCTCCCCACATGTTGAGGATCGTTTTGCGTACTGTGACCGTATTCAACACCTTTTCCGTCAACACCCGGCCAACTAGCTTCTGATCTGTCTTTTCTCCATGTTGAGTTGAAGATTCTTCCAAGTCTAGAACATCCCCTTCCATGGCTGTGTTTTCTATCCTTTCCATAACTTGTCCTGCTGAGTTGTATTACTTTTCTGTTCTGTCCCTCTCCTTTGTTTTGTGATTATCTTTGAGCTTATATTTGATCTGGACTTGAGTAGTTGTTGTGATTTAAGAGCTTCGCTGTCGAAGCAGTATAACTCCACTCCTGGAGAGCGTGAGGCTCCACTCTTGGAGAAGTTGGCTTTGTTAATGTTCTATATTTCTGTAAGTGGTTTAGAGGCAAGTGAACTTTCAGGTGTGTTAGATATGTAGGGCTTTTTATGACTATGAAGTTTTTTGTTGAGAATTCAAATCTTAAAATTTGCTTTCATGTATATTTTGTGTGAATCATGTTAACTCCACAATTTAAAAAGAAGAGGCAGCAAACAAAAATCTGTAGTCTTTTGGGGCCTTGTAAAAGAAGGCTTAATAGTTGGGCCAACTTATTGGGTTTCAAAATAATGGGCCAGATATTATAAAATTGGGTCAATAACATTAATGGAATAACCTCATTGGGCAAGTAAATTCAAATCATGTTATGAACGAGTTTTAATTCCGACAAAAAAAATACAAGAACGAAAAATTATTGTTATAAAGCCTGACAAGAAAAAAAAAATATCTGAGTTTTAATGAAAAAAAATAATCACAGCCTCAAAGTCACAGGTAAACAATTTATATATAAACTCTGTTAGGTAACTAACATCGAATCAACTAACTATTAGCCAATTTGTCATTAACTAGTATTTTTTATTTTTAAATTATTATTTATTAATAATTATTTAAATTTTATTTTTTAAAAAATATATAATCAATAAATATTAATTATAGTTGTTTAAAATTGACTGATTAAGAATTATTTACTTATATTTTTTCTTTGTATATTCATTGAATGGGAAACAAAAACCAAAGAGAATTGAAAGCCTCGTTAATTAAAAGATCTTGGTTGAAGAATGGAAATTAAGAATAGAATAGAAGTAGGTCAAAAGAGGGATATTTCCTTAGCTTGTTGGTGAGAAAAAGAAGAAATTAAAAAGCAAAGGAATGTTATAATAATTCCCATAATGAATTTCTCAACGAACAACTAACCCACACCAACAAACCTAGCCCACATTTGTTAATGCCCCCTACATCAAACACCACCTAACCTAATCCCTCATAATGAATGCCCCTTACCCTCCATTTCTCAATCCAACCCATGCCTCATTACTTTAATTAACAACCTCATATCAATATCATATTCTTTTGATACTTACATCAATGCATCATTCATCGCATCGTTTTGAAAAATTTAATATTCATATTCAGATATTATAAAAATATAGATTTTTATAAGGTTACCTTTTTTTGTATTTTACTACTCGCATGTTGCTGTGTTGGATCAAAACTATTTGACTAGTGTTAAAGCTATTTTTATAATAACATACAATTATATGGAATTAGTCCATAATATGTACTTCGTTAAAAACATATCAAAATGCATTATTATATCATTTGAAATAAAAAATCATATAAAATATGTTACTTCTATCTTCTAGGAAAATTCCCAATTACATCAATATATTGTTTCTATAAACATTTTATCAAATGTGCTCCTAACAAATTACAAGCTTAAGGAAATTCTTATACATACAGCTTCAAAACAAGGAAACAATAATTTTAGAAAAAGTCTAGGGGCAGCAACTTTTGTATTTCCTGGCCAACACTTAACTATCAAAATAAAAATGAGTGATTTCTCACCATTAGATGTAATCTCATACCATTAAAAATACTATTGATAGCTAATTGATGGTTACAAAACACCAAAATTATTGGCCCTAGCATTCCTCATAATTTTATTCTATATGATTTATATAATTTTATTTTGTTATCTTCATTTAATCGGGCATTATTACATGGAAAATCTCAATAAAGAAAAAGGCTTTTAAAGTTCAAAACATTAAATATTACTAAATGCATAAAAAACACCATTTTTTAATAATTTAATTTTAATATATTATAAGTATAATTTTATATTATAAAAAAATAATTTTATATTATATATTATCAGTGTAATTAATAATTATTTTAATTTTAATATTTTTTTGAATGACTATTTACCGCGTGAATAGTCATCCAAAAAAATAAATATAATTATATAACCGTATATACACTATAAGTATATCAAAATTAAACTTTTTTTAATTCAATAATGAGTAATTTATTAAATCATACAAATTTCTTTTCTCTCATATTTGCAACAGTTAGACAACTTTGAATGTAATATAAAGCCATTAAAAGTAGTCTTGTAACGGTGGTTATTTAAAAGTTTCTTATGAAATTAAGAGTGTTGCTATCAGATTAATTACTAAACAGATACAATTAAAGATTTAAAAATTTAGTCATTTAATAGGTGTTTAAACTTTTTGTTTTTATTTTTCAGTAAAAAAAATTATTTATTATTTTTTATTAGTTTTATCATTTGTTAATGAGTTTATTATCAATAATTTTTTTAATTAAATTAGACCAATTGGAAGATAGATTTTCTGTAAAAAAAAAAATTGAATGACTTGATCATATTTTTGAATGATTAAGTATGAAAAAGATGACAAACATAATTATTAGTCAAAAACTCAAAATCATCAACAAATAACTTCGAGGTTTATTGAAAGGTAAAAATTCAGGTAAAGTCGACTTCACGTGAAGTTGATATTTGAGAATCATTAGATAAAAATTTAGTCAAATCAGTCAAATCATCTAACGGCTCTCAGATGTTAACTTCACGTGAAGTCCACTGCATCTGAATTTCCACCTTATTGAAAAGATATTTACACCAACACAAATTCAACAGCTCACCTTTTATAGAGGTAATCTTGATTGGTTATTAAAATCTCGTGTATTTAACACTTTCCAATAAACTTAGTCATTTAATTAACTTATGATAAATTGATAATAGAAGGTTCCTTATATTTAGCATGAATTAGAAAAGATATTCATACCAAAGTAGAGAAAATTTTACATAAAAACAAAAAAGTAAATTAAATAAATAAAATATAAAATCGTAATAAGGTTATCAGATTTAATACAAACAAAAACATAAAAAAACCAACTATGGTTACTTTTATCAGAAAATAAATTTCCTTAATTTTTTCTTCCAATTGAAGATATTAAGTATAATATTTTATTATTTAATATTTTTTTCTCATAACCTTTTTTGGTTCTACTTAATAATATACAATAAAAAATTACGCTTTACAACTTCAATTTAAGAAAAAAAAATTAACCTCAAATTTTGGCCCCAAATATTTTCGTCAAGTCTCATGTATTTAACACTTTACGATGAACTTCTTGATTGGCTATTTAAATCTCGTGTATTTAACACTTCACAAATCACAATAAACTTATTCAGTAGTTCCACACTTTACGAAACTAGTATTTTTATATTTTATTAATTTATAAGTTATAACTATTGAATCAATAAAAAAGCTAATGTTATATTAGCCCCGCAATTTATTAAAAAAAAAAAGCAAATTTTTTTAATAAATTTATTTATCTTATATTTTAAGAATACAGGTTAACATTATAAATTTAAATTTTTTTATTAAAAATATAAAAAATTTAAAATTTTAAATATTTATTTTATATTTATTAAATAAAAAAATTAACAATCTTTTATTAATAATAAATTTATCATGCACCTTTTAAAGTATATATTAGCTAATTTTTTTAATTAAACTTAAATTTAAATCACTCTATATTACTTCAGCATTCTTAAAATTTAGAGAATAAATTACTTTTTTTTATATATTATTACTAATAAATTTAAATGAATATATATTTAACACAAAAAATAAATATTTATGTATATTTTAGTCGAATAAAAAATATTATATTTAAATTAAACAAGTAAATAACTTATCATAATATTTTGGACAAAATACTTTAATAAACTAAATGCAGCAAAAAATTACTTGGATCACCTAAAATAAAATCTGATACCTGGTATCATCCAAAGTCTAAATTTATGTAATTGAATTAGACTAAATACAAAGTCTAAATTTATGTAATTGAATTAGACTAATTCGAATTATAACTTTTAACAGTAAATCGAATTAAGTAGAGTAGATTTAGTAGGTAATGTTGTATTTGGAGTAAATTAAAATAGACTATTTCGATTTATACAAATATGGGATAAATCGAATTAAGTGGAACGTTAGATTTTTCATGGTAACTCGAAGTAGCGTAATTCGATTTATATGTATAGAGACCTATAATTATAAATCGAAATATGTTGATAAAATTTATTAAATTTGTGGCAACATACGTAATAAAAAATTATTGTAGATTTACATATGTTATAATAATAATAATAATAATAATAATAATAATAATAATAATAATAATAATAATAATAATAATAATTGTAGGTTTACATATGTTGCTAAAAATTTAGTAAATCTAATAATCTATTTTAATTTATGATTGTAGGTTTCTATACATGTAAATCGAATTAGGCTATTTTGATTTACCATAAAAAATCTAATGTTTCATAAATCTAGCTTACCTAATTCGATTTACTCCATACTTATATAAATTAAAATACCCTATTTCGATTTACTTTAAATGCAAGGTTACCTACTAAATCTACTCTACCTAATTCAATTTATATAAATTTAAATTTTAAGTGATACACGTATCATGTTTTATTTTGAGTGATCCTAATAATTTTTTGCTGCGTTTGGTTTACTGAGGTATTTTGCCCAATATTTTTATTATCATAGAACTATAAAAGTTTAGAAATACTTGGGCAACTTTAAGTACATTATTCATGCGTATTTTAAAAACTTGTTTTTTATCGAAACTTTAATATATGCTAGGTTGATTAGATGCAAGATTATTTCATGTGTTAAAGAATATGTATAACAGACCTACTATGTAATACAAAAATGTACTTATGTATAGTAAAAGTTAGCTATTATATATTTATGTATATTGATTTATATATATACTTTTTAAAACATAATAAATATCTTTTAAAATATTAAATACATATTTTTTTACACAATAACTAATTAAATTAATTTTTAATATATAATAGAATTATTATATAATAATACTACATAAAAAAATAATTTATTTTTTAATTTCAAAATAATACATAACAATTGTAATATAATATAATTTTATAATAACAAAGGAAAGAATCCACGTTAGGAAGAGGGGGTGTGCATTAAATAAAACGCTACCTGATAACCTGAAGGGACACGTTGCGACCGCACGGCGCGTCCGCATAAAGTCGTTCATAGCAGAACACACACACACACACCCTTTCACCTTCTGTTTCTTCTTTTTCTTCTTCTTCTTCAATTTCAATAACTCCAAAACACATAAGCCGTTCCAAAACGCTGCGTTTTACTTACAATATTCCCAATTACAATTCACCCCTAATCTGATCACACCTTTTCTTTTTCTTTTTCCGGCGCCACTATGGCAATCGCCGGCGGCGCCCACACGCCGCGCTCCGAAGCTAACCTCTTCAGGTTCTGCCCCTTCTGGAGCTCCGGCAACGCTTCTTCTTCTTCTTCTTCTCTATCTTCTTCAGCTCACAACAACCATAACCACCGCTCCGAAGGGAACAACACTGCTACTTCTGCTTCTGCGTCTTCTTCTTCTTCTTCTTCTGCCAAAACAGTGTCGGCGGTGGCGAGGTCGCTGTTCCCTCCACGTCGAAGGCTCCGTCTCGATCCTTCAAGCTGCCTCTACTTTCCATGTAAATTCTGAATTTCGCACTTGTATTGATTTTCTCTCTCTACGTTGACTTTTGACTTTTTTGCTCTCATTGAATTTGATTTTAGTTTACTTTCACAATTTGTCAATTCGTTGAGTTTTCTTGGATTGAAATTCAGCTCTTTTACTTTGGAAGCATTTTAATTTTAATTTTGTTTCTTTTTTGGGATGTTTGACCTTATTAGTTATTATTATCTGCAAAGGAAATGGAGTTGTGGTTTTTATTTTCAATGGTTAAGAAAAGGATATTACTTTTTTTTAATAGTATTATTTTTAATCAACTGCGTCACGTGTGTGTAAAATGATAACATAAACGATGAAATTGATATCTTTCATTGGGAGCTCTCAGAAATGGATTAAAGACACTAAAAAGTAAAAAACCAAAATTTATAGCTAAATATAAACTATAAATAATGATAGATGGGAAATTTAGAATAAACAATTGTGTTTTTCCCTCTTATATTGATCCCCCTCCCCCTCCAAAGAAAAAAAAAAAAGAAAAATAGTTTTCTTTTTTTCTTAATAATTTTGTTTACCCATGTGAAGTACTGATTAAATAAGAAAAAGAAAATTTTGGTGCCGTCTTTGTTAATGATTATTACTGAATTTGGGTTTTTGTTTGTTATTTCAGATGAACCGGGGAAACAGGTTAGGAGTGCGGTTCGTTTGAAAAACACAAGCAAGTCGTATGTTGCTTTCAAGGTATATTGTTTCTGTGGACTCATCTGGTGTGTCTCTAATGTGGCTTCACTGGCTTCAGAAGTATGTATGCTTTTTTTTCACTTGTCGTGGTTCTCTGAGCATTGAACACCGACACACAGCAGGACAAGGACGAATTTATATATAGATGGACCTGTCTCTCTTGTGTCAGCTTTTGTGTAACTCTGTTTGTGATGTGTCATGTTTCACCAATAAAATTGGGGAAAAATATCAAAATATTAGGATGTCTAGTTTTAACTAATTAATTCATTTTTTATTCCTTTTACACATGTTCTGTTTATGTTGTTGTCTTACTGGCTTCTGAAATAACCCTTTTTATCAGTTTCAAACTACGGCACCAAAGAGTTGTTACATGAGGCCTCCTGGTGGTATTATTGCTCCTGGTGAAAGCTTGATTGCAACCGGTAATTTTCGTTTTCGAAAGGAAAATTGATTATCAGCTTTCTTAAAATAATAATAAAAAAGTTTATTTATGTCAATGTTCCTTTCCAAATTTGGTTGTCAGTGTTTAAGTTTGTGGAGCAACCTGAGAACAATGAAAAGATGTCAGATCAGAAGAACAAGGTGAAGTTCAAAATCATGAGTCTCAAAGTGAAAGAAGGAGTGGACTACGTACCTGAGCTGGTATGTTTTGTACCTTCTCATATCATATTTTAGTACCATCTCAGTGAAGAGAGTGGGAGAGGGATGATAGGAATCGGGATTTCTTTGTTGCAAAAGATGAAAGTAACTTTAATGGTTTTATTCAGTATCATAAAGGTAGATTTACCAAGTGTTGTGCCTTTTCAAAAAACTATAACCCAATAGAGCTCCAAAACTTACATTGGGCATCAAATAGAATGATTAACGTTCAAATGTTGTGTGTGCTGTTGGCACCCCATTTTAATGTCAATGTGGACTATTATCACAGTAATTTTGATAGTAAGCCCCAATTTTGTTAGTTCCTTGTAGAAGAATTCATCTTGATATTATCTATACCTATATTATCATTGATTGCCCAAGAGCTGAAACGGCTATATTGTTCCCTCCTTTGAAGCCTTGCATGGAGCATGGATTTTATTTCTTTAAGCCAGGAAAAGATAACTCAACTCAACATGGGTTGCTTCTTAAGTTGGCAATCAGCTTTCTTTGGAGAATTCGAAGGACTCATAATGTGCAGACATTTCATTACTGGTTAATGTAAATTGGGAAGAGACCTAAACAGTTTGATATGAAGGGTTATAAGTTGAGTTGACTAGATATTACTTTTTATTGTCTGCTTGGACCTTGGAAAATACAATCTTGTTTCAATTGACTTGACGTATTCTTGCCCTCGGTTTTATCATAAATGGTCATTATGGTCACCTTTTTCGGCGAAGGAAAAAGTATGACCAGAAGAATTAGATAGAGGCTGAGAGTATGTGTATGGGTCAGAGGAACAGAAACAGAGACTTCACACAAAATCCAGACTTTAAAAAGATCCAGAGATATATCTTCACATGCTTAGATGACGCTTTTCTGTAATTCATGTGTTTGTCAAGCAGTTGTAATAGGTTATGTGTTGCTTGAATGTTGAAATTCCATCCCTTTCAGAACCAGTTAATGTTCAAAAACGGATTTTCTTGCAGTTTGACGAACAAAAGGATCTAGTCTCAGTGGAACGAATCTTGAAGGTTGTATTTATTGATCCAGAAAGGCCTAGTCCTGTAAGTCAAAATTATCTGTGTAGTGAAACTATCTCAGGATAGTATTGATGTGCACTGGTAACGGCAAATTGGTATTTTTAGGCTTTGGAAAAACTGAAGAGACAGCTTAATGAAGCTGATGCTGCAGTTGAGGCTCGAAAGAAGCCACCTCCTGTGGAGGTGGGTCCTCGTGTTGTAGCTGAAGGACTTGTAATTGATGAATGGGTATGTAAAATCTTCTGACTATAGTTTGTTCCATTTCAATGTTATTTAACATTAATTTTGTATTTCACATATCTTTTACCTTCTAAATTTCCTCCAAATGTGTATAGAAAGAAAGAAGGGAGAGGTACTTGGCCAGGCAACAAGTTCAAGCAGTAGATTCAGTGTGAAAAGCAATTTGTTCTTCCAGTTAGTGTTTTTGCTCAGAGGAAGATGCCTGGTTGCTATGATATAGGATGATTCATTATATTATGATTGGAATAGGTTGTGAAAATATTTGGCTTTTTTTGGAGGAGCATTCCGAGGTGTACATAGTAGAGTTTGCTTGTTTGTTAAATAAATATAAGTCTCACTCACTTCCATCTTCTTGTGAAATGATGATCGTTGTTTAAATAATGGATTATTCATGAACATATCATTCTTTCGTTGTGCTTCTATGTTATGATGAAACATAAACAAGCACATTCACCTCTGTAATATCTGCATCAAATGAAATTCTCACTTGTGCATGCTTGTTTGATTCCGAGACATTTTCTTTGTACAAGTGTTCTTGAAGGTTAATGGCTAGTTTTCTTGGAAGCATGTTTAACAATTTGTCTTAAGTTGCAAATACCAGCATGCAATGTAACTTTCAATGCAGTTTTTCAAGCATAAAAAACCATTTAAAACAGTGCTCATATGAAAAGGAAGAACAGAAAGAAAGAGGAGGGAAAATAGATATAATTAAGTAAAAACCTAAACTAGAGCAGATTCTGTACATATGTATAGCCTGAACATGACAAAAGGAAAATGATATTTATACACTCAAATTAGTTGTACAATCATAGTTATCAAAACAGAATGAATATCATATATCTTCTGGGAGGTGAAAATTCTGTGAACCGAAGATTTGATGTGTGTTGGTTTGAATAAAGAGTGCTAGGCCACACTTGCTGCTGTTGAAGGAACTCCACAAGGGGAAAGTGATTGTTCCTGATACTGTCTTCTTTGGAGGAAGGTCTACCACATTGCATAGCTTTTCAAGTTTTCTGACAACATAGTCATTGGAAAGAACACGACCTTTGTTCTCCCCTCTTGGGCAGTCAGTGACCAAACCGTTTTCATACAATGCCACCATCACAGCTACACCATTGCTGTCCACTTTCATCCTCAATGCACCTGTCAGCATTACTTCCAATGCATCTGATGTAGGCCTTCTGAAAGTTGCCTGATACAAACAGTTTCCTCAAATGTTAAACTACATAAACTTTTGTTGCAATATTGATTTTCTAAGAAACTTAGCATGAGATTTGGTTTGCATTTTTATTTTCTGATTTTATTTTTAAGATTTTATAAAAAAATAAAAAAAGAAAACAGGAGATGGAAAAAAATTCTACTTTCTTTTATTAATGGCAAGTATGAATGATTTAAATGGAATGGATGACTAATGAATAATGATTGATTTGAAGCCCTATGGATGATGAAAAACACACAGAATTTGTCCTATTTCCTACTAATCCCATAAAAACATGATTTTGGCATATTAATATTGATTTGGTGAGCAAGTGGCGTCCCACGTTGTTGCGTGAAATGATGACATTGTGATTGAAAAATCCATTATGTCAACATCTAAGGTCCATTAACATATGATGTAAATTGCAATGACTCTTTTGGAAAAGTACTGCCAACTCTTAATTTAAAGTTGCCATTAACGTCGATTGTTTTTAAGTGATCATTGACTAAAAGTCCCACATAAGGCGTTGGCACCATATCTTTTTGGTGCGATGTACATAGTAATTTAATTTCTTGTTTAAGAAAGGAATCAACAAATTAAAAGTAGATAATGGATAAAATCATGTATCCTAGTAAAAACATTATTTCTAGCATGGCACGAAAAACGTTACAGGTAATGCTCATCTTCTTATTCCAATTTCAAGAAGGAAAAACATAATTCCATGATAAGAAACCATTATTCCGAATCTTAAAAATAATTATTAAAAAAAATTAACAATTAAAAATTACCACTGAATTAATGTACGTGCATGCATGAATTGATTAATTAATTAACCAACCTGGAATGTAGGAGCAGGGAACCTGGGTACAGAGTTGATGGCTTCAATGAGGGCATTCTCGTCATTTCCTATGCAATGGGCCTGGCCTTGGACTATGACCTGTGGGGTGAATATGGTATCAAGCCCAAGGGCCTGAACGTAGGCTTTTTGTCTAACCGTCCACTGGCTTGACCCAAATGGGTCCTTCCAGCCCACATAGTCCCAATAATCCACGTGGTAGGCCAGAAGCACCACCGGAAAGCCCAGCTGGAAGTCCCCCCTCCCCAGCCGCGACAGCACCAGGTCTGCCGCCGGCGATGTCCCGCACCCCTGGGACGTGAACATCTCCACCATCACCGGGCCCGCCGCCGCGACGCCGCCGTCCGCCGCCGTGCCCTCCGCAACCCCGCCGTTGTGGAGGTGCTTTCCGAAGCATGATGACCAGAGTGCCCGCGGCGCCATCAGATGGAATTCGAATGGTGGCTGCCGCCGGAGAATGCGGTGGCGAGTCACGAGAGATGTTGTGGTTTGTGTGCACGTGCGCCGCACGTGTGTGTATGTTGAGAGTTGAGAAAGATGGGGATGAATATGAATGATGAGAGAGAGAGAGAAAGAAAGAAACAGAGAAAGGGTTGGAATGAAAATGGTAAATAAGAGAGAGGGTTGAATATGGGGAGTTGGAGGGTACGGTGGAGAGAAGGAGGTGGCGAAGAAGATGCTCAGACTTGCTGTCAACTCTTTTTTGTGGCTTTGTTATGTTTTTGTTACTTCTTAGTTGTTTCATTGGCAACCCAGCTTATTATTTTGATTTACATGTTACAACCAATAACTATAACAAATTTTGTTACTAATTTTATAACAATTTCATGGATGTTAATGACCCCGGTTTAAAAATAAATAAAATTTGGCTAACATTTAAATACACTAAGAACTATCCAGATATATACAAACAAACAAAAATTCATACATTCAATCAGTCATATCACATATATACAAAAAAAATCAGCCATTAATCAATTATTCTTATAGAAATACATAAACAAATTTCAAGTTTTATCAGGTCACAGCAATAACATCTCAAAAGTGTAGCTTTTAAAAGAACTCCTAAAATAACTCATAATAAAGAATAAACCCTAATTGAAAAACTAATAGCAATACTGACAATACTGATAGCAATACTGAGTTACTGACAATACATGATTATGTATTAATATTGAGGATTATTTTATATTATGAATTAGATTTGTATTAATGTATTGAATTTTTTTATTTTATTTTATTTTATTTTTTTGTTTAGAAAATACACGAAGATTTCCAAAAGATTCAATCTCCAGGAAATATTAGATACTCGTTACCTGTGACGGATATGGGACAAAAACGAGAGAGGAGTTTTATGAAACTGATGAGAACGGAAAACGGATCGGAGTGCTGTTTCTACTTCATGGACATTCATTACTATCTCTACTCTCTAGTTAGCACGCTTCAAATACATTGTATGGATATTAATTAAATTCATCTATCAATAACCTCTAAAAATTCCGAATTTCCACTATTATTACTTATTAGTAAATTAAAAAAGGTAATTATATATTGAACATCACTTTCTACACAAAAATGTGGCAATAGCAAATATATAGCTATAATTTGTTAGTTACTGCTATATTTCTAATAATTTAGATTAGTTACTTGTAATTTAAGTTACTGAATTAGTTAGTTAAATCCTGGCTCAAAATATTGGAACACGCCGTATAATTAATTTCATGATCACTTATAAATACGAAGTTATGAACTCATGCATGGCTCCAAATATTTAGTTAAATCCAAATTTAAATTTTTTGTGATTTGATGTACGGAAAAGCTCAAATAAAAAAAATTATATATATAATACTCAGAAATTAATTTAGATATGGAGAAAAGAACGATGTTTTGTTTAAATATGGGTATTTGACGTGTTTTACAGAATTGTGGAGGTGTCAAAAAAATAGTCCAACACGCAGGTTACGTATTGTTCAACAAGCAGGCCTGCTGTCTCCATCCAAGAGGCAACTTTAGTGTATAAAACGAAGGAGGAGTGGAGATCGACTGCATATCATCTTCGTTCTCCTTCACTATCACCATACACCATGCATTCTCAGCTCATCAAGCCAAGGTGCATTGATCTGTGGTCCCAAAGACACGAATTTCACATGTCAACATTCAAGCAGCACGCAGGCTACGTGTTTCTCTAGTCTCGTCACGTGTCGTCCATCCGTGCAGCACGCAAGCTGCGTGTTGAGCTCACCGCGCCACGTGTCCTCATCCTAGCAGCACGCAGGCTGCGTGTTAACAGCGCTGCGTCACGTGTCATCCATGCATACAGCACGCAATATGTGTGTTGCCGCGTGTCTCCTAGCAAGCGGTGGGCCCCACACCAGAAACAACAGTCATTTATGGTGAGGATTGGTAGTGCGAATGTATAAAAGAGTGGTGGGGCTGGGTTGCTTTTATTCTTTTCTGTTGAGAGTGACAAAGGAGTGGTGGGGTTTAGGGTTTTTGAATGTTTTGAATTAGTTTTAAGGTTGAGAGTGACTGAGATTAGTATATTTATAATGGTACGTAATTATACGTCTCTTGAAGATCATGTTATCAATTATTTGGAACATCTAATTATGTAAGTTTGGTATTTTTTATTAATTTATTAGTATTTACTTGGTTAATATTAGTTTAATAATTTGTTATTATTTATTTGGATAATATTATTCTAAATGTACTGTTAAATATTAATATACATAAATAATATAATTAATAATAATTTTTTTTAAAATTAATTTTATGCAGTTTTTTTCTATTTTTGTGTTGTTAGTATGTATATATTTTTTATTATTTATTAAAATATAATATTTTATATTTTTAATAACTATTAAAATTAATGAATATTATTCTTTTTATTCTTTATTAGAATATGATTTTTTTGTTAATTTTTAAATTAATAAATAAGATAAGTATTTTTTTTGTAAATTTTTAGTATAATATTCTGGTTATTGTTATGTTATGTAAATATTAATGATTAAATTAAAAAATAATAAAAATATTTATGAATAAAAATTCGAATTTCATGTGGTTTTTTATTTTATTTTTTGTTTCCACATCAGTATTAGGATTATGAACATAAATTTTGCTAATCAATAATATATAATTATATGTTGTTCTGTGTTTTAATATTATTTTTATTTTATTTTCTGTTTTAATTAATAAAATGATGATGTTATAAATGTGAATAATAAGATATTCGAATTTGTTTCATTATTATTTATTTTATTTTCTGTTAAAAAAGTTATTAATTTATTTTTTTTTTGCTATTTATTAAATTAATTTTTTCTGTAGTTGAATTTTACCAGGTTAATAGGAATCTTCTATCCCGTAAGCTTGACCAGCCAGAGACGTGGCATCCGACGATTGACGATGCCTTACGAACCACATGATTCTACCAGCTCTCGAGAATTGGAGTGATCAGAGGACATTCTGCGATGCTAGCTGCTCTTGTTGAAAGGTAGCGGCCGAAGACATATACGTTTGTCATGCCAGTGGGTGAGGTTACAGTGCACTGGAGGACGTGTTACACTTATTCGGCCTACCGATCGACGGAGAGGTTGTGACTGGTTGGACCGATAGCAGTCACGATTTCTTGGGCACCCAAAGCCTCGCAATATTCGGCAGCGAGCCCCAAGTGAGCAGTTCCTCCAAGAGCTACATAAATCTTTCATGGGTTCGCCATATTAGAGACACACAACCTTTGGACACATGAGAGTCTGTTATGCGCTATGTTAGGCGTCATTATCTTCTGTCACGGATAAGTCGACGTCATATGCCCACGCGAAATATCTACCACTACTCCAGAATTTTGATCAGATCGGCAATTACAGTTGGGGTCAGCTTGTCTCGCGCACCTTTATAGGTCACTGTGTCATGCATCACGGTACGATTGTAAGGAGATGGATGAGCCACTTGATTTGTTATTTGCTTGGGTATGGGAGCGTATGCCGTGACTGGCGCCCATTCCCCCACACCAGCTTGCGCCGGCTAAGATACCGGTGGCACGCAGGTAACCGTCATTATTTTATTGGAATTTGACTTGTATGTTATTTATGGTTTATTGGAAATATGTAATTCAAACTATATGTGATGAGTTTGGAAAACTCTAAATTAATATTTGTGATGACTAAACATTATTAAAATTAATTAATTGCAAAATTATTAATCTGAATTTTTCATTCAACATATATTGATTAAATAATTTTGCTGCAGGTCTTATTGGGCCGAAATAAAAAGAAAATGATGCTAGCCCAATTCACATTCAGCCTTGGTTTTGATAATAAATAATGGTTGTTTTAATGTTACTTGGGCCCAAATGATTTTGATTGCTCTAAGCCCAAGTGGGTTACATGATTTCCATTTGTTTTATGCATGCTCCAAATTTTATCAGGAAAGCAAATGTTATTAATGGGCCAAGATCAAATATTGTTGCAATCAAGCCCATATTTTATAAGAGTTCCTCATGCATGATCCGAAACCAAAGAAGGAAGAAAGCAAAATTGCTTTCAACGGATCCAAGGATTCAAACATTAGATGGATTCCAAAATTCATTTTATTACAATGTGTTGCATGGGAACTATGAGAGAGAATATGAGTGACTTTGATTTGATGGACATCATTGAGCTACACGTTACTCAGTAAAGGGAAGTGAACATTTATTTTGCTTTATCAATCTTACATTAGTTAATGTTCAATTTCTCTCTCTTCTCTCTCACAACTCTTTCTCTCTTCGGTCATTACTCAGAAAACATTGGCAGCCATGGAAGAAAAAGTGAGCTACCGAAATGGAGAGAAAGCAAGCCTAAAGACCATCACAATGATGGCAAGAAAACATACTAAAATAAAAGTGAGTTGTGGCTAAGATACTTACCAAATGTGGTTAGATTTGGTGAGGTTATCTTGAGCTTTGCATGCTCAAAAAGGAAGAAGAAGATCTCGGCCAGTAAGGGAGATTCTTGAAGCATGGCTTGTCTTTGATTCTGCTCAACCACCACAGGGAGTAGCTAGAGTGGCGAAGTGATGGTTGAAGGCAGAGATTGAAGCAGATGAAGTCATCATCATCATGAAGCATCAAGGGCCAGAATTTCATCTTGGAGAGCAAGCCAAGGATGGAGAGCTCGGATTGATGAAGGGTGATGATCAAGAAAGGACTAGAGGTAATTGCATGTTGGTTAATACATGGTTATCTCTTCTCTCTCTATGTGGCCGAACCGGTTTTGTTGAAGGAGGAAGAAGTTGGTTCGCTTTTGGCTTCAATAAGTGGAGGCTCCCCTCTTCTATATTAAGGGTGGACAGCCACTGTTTGAAGCAAGGAGAAAATTTGAGAGTGCAAGGCACAGAGTTCTCAGAGCTACCTGAGCTAACAGTTTTTTCTCTTCTCCTTCAATGTATTCTGTTTTGAATTTTTCTGTTTAATTTTGTCATGTCTTGAGTCTCATGGTAAAAGGCAAACAGTGAGGTTTGTAATGAAAAAGCCATAGAGCGGAAAAAGGCAGAGAGTGCAAAATTAAAAGAAAAAGCCATAGATGTCTTAGAGTTCCTTTGTTCATCTATGTTGTGTTTCATGATTCTGTGGGAATCCCCTTGTAAGTTGGGTTAGCACTTTACAGTTTGTAATCTGTTTGATTATAGTGAAATTCCATCATTGTTGTGATGGAGACTGGATGTAGGCTGCACTGCACTTAGCAGCCGAATCAGGATATATCTGGGTGTAATATTCCTTCTTTCCTACTCCATTTCTGTTTTCTACTGCACAGGAGCAAAAACCAAAAATGTCTCGTGCCAAGTGACGAGACAAAAACAAAAAGTCTCGTGGCTAGGGACGAGCTAAAAACAGAAAAGTCTCCTCTGAATCCAGCAAGTGTTAGCAAGCGAAAAAGGGGCTAAGATTCAACCCCCCTTCTCTTAGCCACTGAAACCATCAATATGAATAATGTTCTATGTTGTAGATGGAGTCATCATCCACGGACCCAAAAATGGATATCTATGACTCAGGCGAATATGCAATCGGAATGGACACTTTCCCATTCAATGCTTTTTCGGTGAAAGAATGGTTGGTGACAAGGTTTATAAAATTGTTTTTGATTACAATGGCTTAGGACATAGAAGATGGTTTAACGTAAAAGGATCCAAAAAGATTTGGATACCTAAGGTTACTTGAGCATTGTTTTGTAGGTGTGCCTAGCATCCAAAAGGAAGGAAAATATGTGGTATATGGACAGCGGATGCTCTAGGCATATGACCGGAAAGGCAACCTTCTTCATAAAGCTTGATGACTATGATGGAGGACTTGTCACTTTCGGGGATGATGCAAAAGGAAAAATTGTGGCTGTTGGGAAAGTTGGTAAAAACTTTTCTTCTTGTATAAATGATGTTCTCCTTGTACATGGCTTGAAACATAATTTGCTTAGTGTTAGTCAACTTTGTGATTTGGGTTTTGAAGTTATCTTTAAGAAATCTGTTTGTTTAGTTGTGTGTGAAAAATCTGGGAATGTTCTTCTTGAAGCTAAAAGATGCAACAATGTGTATGGATTAACTCTTGAGGATTTAAAGGAACAAAATGTAACATGCTTCACATCTTTTGAATCTGAAAAATGGCTTTGGCATAGAAAGTTGGGACATGCTAGCATGTATCAAATTTCTAAGCTAGTTAAAAGAAATTTGGTTAGAGGGATCCCAAACATCAAGTTTGATAAGGATCTTACTTGTGACGCTTGTCAATTAGGCAAACAAGTAAAATCCTCTTTTAAATCAAAAGATGGAATCTCAACCAAACGGCCATTGGAAATGTTACATATTGATCTTTTTGGTCCTACTAGAACTCAAAGTTTAGGAGGTAAACATTATGGTCTTGTGGTGGTAGATGATTACTCTAGATTTGGTTGGGTACTTTTCCTTGCTCATAAGAATGATGCCTTTCATGCCTTTTCCACCCTTTGTAAGAAAATTCAAAATGAAAAGGATTTGAAAATTGCCCATTTAAGAAGTGATCATGGAAGAGAATTTGAAAATCAAGATTTTGAAAAATTCTGTGATGACTTAGGGATCTCTCATAATTTTTCATGCCCTAGAACCCCCCAACAAAATGGGGTGGTTGAAAGAAGGAATAGAAGCCTTCAAGAAATGACTAGGGCTATGTTATGTGAAAGTGAAATTCCTAAATTCTTATGGGCTGAAGCTGTGAACACAGCATGTTATATTTTGAATAGAACAATCATTAGAAAAGGGTTAAAGAAAACACCTTATGAGCTATGGAAAGGAACCCCTCCAAATCTTAAGTATTTTCATGTTTTTGGATGCAAATGTTTTGTGCTTAATAATAAAGAAAACCTTGGAAAGTTTGATCCAAAATCCTATGAAGGAATGTTTGTTGGATATTCCACCACAAGCAAGGCCTATAGAGTTTATCTCAAGGAGCATAGGACAATAGAGGAATCCATACATGTTACTTTTTGTGATTCTAACTTAATTCCCAGTATTGTGAAGGATATTGATTCAGATTGTGAAGAGGCTGGAACAAGTAAAGAAAACCCCAAATCTGTTCAAAGTGAAGAATCTGTCAGCCCGGTTTTGTCTCGTCAGATTGGAGGAGACATTTCCATTTTGTCTCCTGAACAGGCACGAGCAACTGAAACAGTGAGACCACCAGAAGATCATCAAAGTACTACACCCATCCGAAAGCCTAGAGAATGGAAATCTATGAGGGGTTATCCTCATGATTTCATCATTGGTGATCCCTCTCATGGTGTAACAACAAGATCATCCACCAAAAGGCAAGCCGAACCTAGCAATCTTGCTCTCTTGTCACAAATAGAGCCCAACAATGTCAAACAAGCTCTTGAGGATCCATCATGGGTTAAAGCAATGCAAGAAGAGCTTGCTCAATTTGACAAGAATGAGGTTTGGACACTAATACCTCATCCGGATGGTAAGAAAGTTACCGGTACTAAGTGGGTATTTAAAAATAAACTTGGTGAGGATGGACAAGTTGTTCGTAACAAGGCTAGATTAGTGGCCCAAGGTTACGATCAAGAAGAGGGTATAGATTTTGATGAGTCTTTTGCTCCGGTAGCTAGAATGGAAGCAATTAGATTGCTTCTTGCCTATGCCGCCCATAAAGGTTTCAAAATATTTCAAATGGATGTTAAGTGTGCTTTCCTCAATGGCTTTATTGATAGAGAAGTGTATGTGGCACAACCCCCCGGTTTTGAACAAAAAGAGTTTCCAAATCATGTTTTCAAATTAACTAAGGCTCTTTATGGTCTTAGACAAGCTCCAAGAGCTTGGTATGAAAGGCTTAGTGCCTTCTTGTTGGAAAATCAATTTCAAAGGGGTACCACCGACACTACTTTATTTATCAAAGCATCTAATGATGACATACTTCTTGTTCAAGTTTATGTTGATGACATTGTATTTGGATCGGCCAACATTTCCTTGTGTGAAGAGTTTGGAAAACTCATGACTAGTGAGTTTGAAATGAGTTTAATGGGAGAGCTTACCTTCTTTCTTGGCCTCCAAATTAAACAAACTCCTAGTGGTACTTTTATTTACCAAGGAAAGTATGCAAAAGAACTTATCAAAAAGTTTGGCCTAGAAAATTCCAAAGCAATGAGTACACCAATGCATCCCAACACAAAACTTGAAAAGGATGATGATGGTCAAGATGTGGATGAAACAAGGTATAGAGGAATGATAGGTTCACTCATGTACCTTACCTCCTCTAGACCGGATATTGTTCAAAGTGTGGGTGTATGTTCAAGATTTCAATCTCACCCAAAAGAATCCCATCTTACGGCTGTTAAACGCATCATTAGATACATTAAGGGAACTTGTGATTATGGCTTGTGGTATCCTAAATCTGATGAATTTTGTGCAGTAGGGTTTTGTGATGCAGATTATGCGGGAGATAGAGTGGATAGAAGAAGCACGTCCGGCATGTGTTGCTTCCTTGGAAGCTCACTCAATATGTGGTCAAGCAAGAAACAAGTCACAGTGGCTTTATCCACAGCTGAAGCAGAATACATTTCCGCATCTGCATGTTGCACTCAACTAATTTGGTTAAAAACACAATTAGAAGATTACAAATTAAAAATCAATAGTATACCCTTATTTTGTGACAATATGAGTGCTATAAACATCTCAAAAAATCCTGTTCTGCACTCAAGAACAAAGCACATTGAAATTAAATATCATTTCATTAGAGAACATGTGCAAAAGGAAACTATTGATATTCAATTTGTAAAATCTGAAGACCAAATTGCTGATATTTTTACAAAACCACTCTGTGAAGACAGATTCTGTACCTTGAGAAAAAGTTTGGGAATGTTTGATTTAAGTTTCATTGAAAATTTGTGAATTTTTTAACTCTGTTCAGTTTTGTCTCGTAGGTTTGGACGAGATAAAAACGCAAGCTTGATGGAGGAGCTCTGTTCAAGGGGGAGGCAACACAGATTTAAATTCTCCTGGGCCCCACCTAATAAATTCTGACCCCACCATGGCAGTTTAGTTAGTTACTCCTTTCTTGAAAAATAAAATCACAAAATCTCTTAGATTGTCTTTTCAAATCTAGTTGGAAGATACATATTGTCAAATCATATCTTTTCCTTCCAACTAATCCCTTGATTCAAGGAAAACTCCCTTTTTCAACTTTTGAAACTCCCTTCTCTTGGTTAATAACCGCGCCATTATGGTCATTAACTTCCTAAACTTCTCTCTCTCCCATCCTCATTTATTGCACCTCTAACCTCCTTCCATCCTCCTCTCATTCGGCCCTCACCCCTTCATATTCAACCCATCATTCATCCACCATGAAAAAGAAAACCGCTGTTAGGTGAAGTGGCCGAATCCCTACTTCAAAAAATCCACCATTTTCTTCTCCTCCAACTCATACCCATATTCATCTCCATTCTACTTCCTCTTCCACCCATTCACCTCCCTCCAAGAAAACCGAAACCATGCGCCGAAAGGTTATTGCTCAGAAAACTTCAGGGAGAGGCAAGACAGGGAAGAACAAGCAACCAAGTATTGAAGAAGATGAAGAAGAATCACATACTACTCCACCTCCATCACCACCAAAAAGATCTACCCCTCATGCAAAAAGCTCTCAAAAGAAACAGAAAACCTTTGCTCTGCATGACACAAGCGAACCCCCCAATCTGGAATCTCTAGAGTTCAAAAACAAATTCCACAAAACTCATTCACATTTTGATCCTTCTCGCTTCCACTCATGTGCATTCTATGAATTTCACAAAGAAGTTCTTCTGCAGCGCCATCTCTGCCCCTCTTACTTGGTGAACCTTCCAAATCTTGCCACCAAAGGAATAAACTTTTCGTCTCTGTTTGATGCTCTGAAATGGACTCCTCTGACTCACATTCAGAAATTGGTATACCCGGGGCTGGTCCGGGAATTTTATGCAAACATGCGTTTGATTGGTGGGTCAATCCACTCTTACGTCAAGCGTGTTTACATAACCTTCACCCCTCAAACCATTGGTGCTGCTCTTGGGTATGAAGATGAGGGACCAAAGGTTTATATGGTTGATAAATGGGATGATCAAGTGGGAGTTACTCAACAAACTGTCATGCAACACATCTGTGCCAACCTCTCCGGGCTTGATGGATTAATCCCAACTCACAAATCCCTCGGCCCAGAGAACTCTCTGTTACACCGTATCATCACTCATATCATCACTCCTCAAAGTGGTTCTCATCATAGAGTAACAGTTTCTGATTCTATCATCCTCTTTGCTCTTATTACTTCCACTCCAATTTCATTTGCTTATATTATGACACGTCATATGTGGGAAGCAGTAAGAAGCACAAAAAAGGCTAATCTTCCTTATGGCATGTTTCTTACATGTATATTTGAATATTTTAAGGTTGATTTGTCTAATGAATCTGTTGAGAACAAAGTGTCACAGATTAAAGGAGGAGGAGTTTCGAACAAGAAAAGCAAACAGTCTTTTGCCTCCGAACCCTCTCTAAGCGATTTGGAAAGCCACCCTGAACCCTCAAAGGTCACGGCATCCATCAGGGAGGCTCTCAGTGAATTCCGCAATATGTCCAAATTGATGCTTAAGTCAAGCAAGGCTGCCCGGAAACTGGCATATGCAAATGAGAAAGCCTGGAAGAAATGCTATGAAAGGGTCGATTTCATGATTCAAACTTTTGATGATGAAATGGGAACAGGAGATTATGAAGATGATTCTGGTTCTGAGTTCAATGTTTCTGATGATTAGTGACTATTTCTCTACTTTTATTTGATATTGGCAACAATAGGCTCAATCCTTCTTTTGTTTTTTTGTAAAGGCATGACTTGATACTCCCTGCCGTATGATACTCTGAACAATTACTGCTTTGTTATAAATATTATGTATTGCTCATGTCTCTTGTCGCAGGTCTTTTATGCCCCTTGATGCCAAAAGGGGGAGGAAATTTAGATTCCAAAATTGAAATTGGAATAAAACAGGGGCTGGAAAAACAGGGGACAAGGGTTGAAATTTTCAAATTGAAAATTCATGACTATCCTTGTTCAAAGAATGCATTTGTTCTATTATGATCCCTGCTGTATGAACTGCATTTGGTATTTGGTTTATTATGATGTTTGATTTATTGTGATAACTGGCTGATTGGTTCATTTTTGATAAACCTGCTGAATTGAAAATTTATTTTTGGCAGTTCTTTTAAACTGTGATATCTAAACATTTGCCATGTTTTGATGTGCTAATATATGTTTCAAAAATATTTTCCTTATTTTGAATGACATTGCTCTGATATCTGGACTGGAAAATATTTGGAAATTTTCTGAACAACATTGTTTTGTGTTCTGTTGATATGTGTATGTTTGAGTAGTAAATCAGTTTATGATATCAAATGAGTTTTGATTATCAATTAAAACTGCTCATAAATCAAGCATTTAGCATCATAAAATATGCTAAATAACATTGTTACTTGAAGCTTGATTTAAATGTTACAGGTTAGTGCTTCCCTTAGTAAAAATGGCATATATTAAGGGGGAGCCATGTGACATCTAGAAAGGGGGAGAAATTCAATCTTCAAAGGGAGTATTCTTTACTCTATCTTTAAATTTCTTTCCATTTCAATTTTAATATTGTTTGTCATCAAGGGGGAGATTGATGAGTTTGGAAAACTCTAAATTAATATTTGTGATGACTAAACATTATTAAAATTAATTAATTGCAAAATTATTAATCTGAATTTTTCATTCAACATATATTGATTAAATAATTTTGCTGCAAGTCTTATTGGGCCGAAATAAAAAGAAAATGATGCTAGCCCAATTCACATTCAGCCTTGGTTTTGATAATAAATAATGGTTGTTTTAATGTTACTTGGGCCCAAATGATTTTGATTGCTCTAAGCCCAAGTGGGTTACATGCTTTCCATTTGTTTTATGCATGCTCCAAATTTTATCAGGAAAGCAAATGTTATTAATGGGCCAAGATCAAATATTGTTGCAATCAAGCCCATATTTTATAAGAGTTCCTCATGCATGATCCGAAACCAAAGAAGGAAGAAAGCAAAATTGCTTTCAACGGATCCAAGGATTCAAACATTACATGGATTCCAAAATTCATTTAATTACAATGTGTTGCATGGGAACTATGAGAGAGAATATGAGTGACTTGATTTGATGGACATCATTGAGCTACACGTTACTCAGTAAAGAGAAGTGAACATTTATTTTGCTTTATCAATCTTACATTAGTTAATGTTCAATTTCTCTCTCTTCTCTCTCACAACTCTTTCTCTCTTCGGTCATTACTCAGAAAACATTGGCAGCCATGGAAGAAAAAGTGAGCTACCGAAATGGAGAGAAAGCAAGCCTAAAGACCATCACAATGATGGCAAGAAAACATACTAAAATAAAAGTGAGCTGTGGCTAAGATACTTACTAAATGTGGTTAGATTTGGTGAGGTTATCTTGAGCTTTGCATGCTCAAAAAGGAAGAAGAAGATCTCGGCCAGCAAGGGAGATTCTTGAAGCATGGCTTGTCTTTGATTCTGCTCAACCACCACAGGGAGTAGCTAGAGTGGCGAAGTGATGGTTGAAGGCAGAGATTGAAGCAGATGAAGTCATCATCATCATGAAGCATCAAGGGCCAGAATTTCATCTTGGAGAGCAAGCCAAGGATGGAGAGCTCGGATTGATGAAGGGTGATGATCAAGAAAGGACTAGAGGTAATTGCATGTTGGTTAATACATGGTTATCTCTTCTCTCTCTATGTGGCCGAACCGGTTTTGTTGAAGGAGGAAGAAGTTGGTTCGCTTTTGGCTTCAATAAGTGGAGGCTCCCCTCTTCTATATTAAGGGTGGACAGCCACTGTTTGAAGCAAGGAGAAAATTTGAGAGTGCAAGGCACAGAGTTCTCAGAGCTACCTGAGCTAACAGTTTTTTCTCTTCTCCTTCAATGTATTCTGTTTTGAATTTTTCTGTTTAATTTTGTCATGTCTTGAGTCTCATGGTAAAAGGCAAACAGTGAGGTTTGTAATGAAAAAGCCATAGAGCGGAAAAAGGCAGAGAGTGCAAAATTAAAAGAAAAAGCCATAGATGTCTTAGAGTTCCTTTGTTCATCTATGTTGTGTTTCATGATTCTGTGGGAATCCCCTTGTAAGTTGGGTTAGCACTTTACAGTTTGTAATCTGTTTGATTATAGTGAAATTCCATCATTGTTGTGATGGAGATTGGATGTAGGCTGCACTGCACTTAGCAGCCGAACCAGGATATATCTGGGTGTAATATTCCTTCTTTCCTACTCCATTTCTGTTTTCTACTGCACAGGAGCAAAAACCAAAAATGTCTCGTGCCAAGTGACGAGACAAAAACAAAAAGTCTCGTGGCTAGGGACGAGCTAAAAACAGAAAAGTCTCCTCTGAATCCAGCAAGTGTTAGCAAGCGAAAAAGGGGCTAAGATTCAACCCCCTTCTCTTAGCCACTGAAACCATCAATATGAATAATGTTCTATGTTGTAGATGGAGTCATCATCCACGGACCCAAAAATGGATATCTATGACTCAGGCGAATATTAGGCACGCAGTCGACTTCAAGTAAACATACTACCAACACTGCTCACGTACCTATGTTTGCATATTCGGAAAACTCCGGTGCATGCATGGCGTTAAGATCCAAGCCACGCATAAAAGGTGGAACGTCCATCGGTTGACTAACTGCGGCTGGAGCCACTATAGTTTTCGCCACTGCCTCACCTCCCCCATCCCCGTCCTCGTCCTCATCACCGGCTTCGTACGTAGCTTCGAACTCCTCATCGCTATCATCGTTCATTCCCAAGTATGCCTCAACTCTGTCATCTTGCACATCTGGGTCATGTTGAACCTCATCTGCACGTAGCAATATGTTCAAACTCAACGTATAACTCAATCCTCGGGTGTTGCACCTGAGTTTGCTGGTGAATATAAAACATCCGCTGAATACTTGTTTCGTCGAAGATTGACATAATCTCAAACTGTATAAGGCCGCTAAATACGACAAGTGGACTCTTGTAGAGAATGTTGGTCACCCTCTTTACAATATCAGCCTCTATGTTTTGACAGAGTCCGTATTATAGTTCCGCGAACGTTATAGTGTACGAAACCACAAACGAAAACATATTCTCACACGCAAAGCTCACACCCTCATACGTATTTCGTACGATCTCACCGTTGTGGTAAACCACTATATTTGCTGTGCCCTCCATCGTACCGACCCAAGAGAAAAATACTTCTCTCACAATGAAGAAAAATGGTTACGAACTTTGGTTTTTATAGATAAAAGACTCACCTCACAGGCTACGTGTTGCACTGCCATTCAACCAACGTCTGCCACTTGTACAACACGTTACCTGTGTGTTGAAATGCCATCCAACCAGCTTTTGCCACGTGTGCAACACGTTACCTGCGTGCTGAACGAATGCGCCACATGACAACACGTTACCTGCGTGTTGCGTGCGATTTTGCCACGTGTCCAACACGTTAGTTGCGTGCTACCTCAGCACATTACCTGCATGATGTGCCTGCATGTCTGCAACGTCCATCCACCTGTATATACACCAAAAATCTCCATTTTCAGGTAAAGCATACTTCTAAAATCCATATTAAAATTCTTTAGCTTATAATACTTCTTGTTTTTTCTCTCTGCTATTGGAACACGTGGATTTTTAGTAATTATCTTATCCACTCTTCTTTATTTTTATTTTTGTGAAGCACTCAAAAGACTCCAAATAATGCGACAAACTTGATCTAATAAGCAATGAACAAAGATTTTGTAAGTAAAAGAAAATACAATACAAAAAGTGTAGAATAAATTATCTTTTAATAATTAAGAGTTGTGTGTAAATAATTTTTGTAATCTAAAAGTATTATTAAGTTTATAATTTTCATTATATATATATATATATATATAGTTATAGATTATGGTTAAGTTTGTAAGTATAGAATTTAGTTACATAAAATTAGTATGAATAATATTAATTAAATTGACCAGAGTGAGAAGTAGACAAAATTCACCCGACAAATCCACAAATTACAGTACACGTGTTCATTTCTGATTTGTACAACATAGTCTAATTAAGATCAGCATGTACATGTAAAAAACTTATCCTTACATGCATGTTCCACATAATAGCTCCAAGCTTACGTCCATATGCAATATAATCCATATACGTGGCTAATCCATTAGCACCAACCCCTTCTTGACATGAAATCTATTAATTCTCCACCACCACTACCTTACCTTTTTAAATCCACATCTACAATCCATTTTAATTTACAAGCACTTCATTCTCACTCTCACTGCTAATCGATCTCATTGTGCTTCTTTTGAATTGTATATATAGTTAATCTATATCATCACCATGTTAGAAGGCAAGGCAGTGATTGGTGAGACCGACATGCTTAAAACCATGCAGCAAGATGCACTTGATTTAGCATCAAAGGCACTTGATTCCTTTGATGTCACTGACGCCATTGAGATTGCTCGCTTTATCAAGAAGGTAATAATTAATAAATCAACTTTACTACTTCAACTCCCTTCATTATTAATAAAACTCTCACTTCCATTAGTATTTCATCTATGCATAACTTTATGGTTAGATATGTTAGAGATATATCAATTCATATATTTCAATTTAAACTAAAAAAAAAATAATATTATGACATCAATCCTTGTTGAGTTCTAAAAAAAAAAAAAAAATTTGGCATAAAGCTAAAACAAAAAAAAAAGGGCTTATATAAAAGTTGAAGCAAAATTTAAAAAAGGTTCATATTAAAAAAAAAAGGCGATATATTGACAAGATATATTAATTTTTAATGTCCTAATTTTGTCAAACAAATGCTATTTTATTAGTGGATGGAAGGAGTAATTAGAAATGAAATCCAATATATATATATTTTGAGAGTTAATTGACTTTATCATGCATATATGAAATTAATTATTACTACTATTTCCTTGTTAATTATTAGCTTAATAATAATGCTTTTGACATTTATGATTTTTATATGATGTTGTATGTTGTAGGAATTTGACAAGAGTCATGGAAGTGGGTGGCAATGCATTGTAGGAACAGATTTTGGTTCATATGTGACACATTGTTATGGATGTTTCATCTATTTTGGAATTGGAAGTTTGGCCATTTTGCTCTTTAGGGGCTCTGCTGGTCCTGAGGCACAGGAAAATCACTTCTCAGCACTAGAGGCAGCAAAACCATAACAACTTTGTTTTCTTACTTCTATTTTTAATTTTTATATTGTTTCTTGGTCATTACTTTTATAAATTTCTTTTCTAATGTGCTGTTGAAGATTCTGGAGATGAAAATTCTTGTAGTAGTTTACTAAAATCATCAGTTAGCCAAATTTAGATATAGGCAATTACTTCCATGAAGATGCCAAAAACATCTTCTCATGATGATCTTTGTTTAAAAAATGTAACTTATTTGTTTAGCAACACTTTGAATAAAGATAACACTTTTACTTCAAATAAAAATCAAACCCTACAATTTATCATCCAATGGTTAAAATGAAATATCTTCACATGATGACAATCATAAAATCTTTATTAGAGTAGCCACCTTAAATATATTATTTGTACTGCAAGAGATCTAGACTTGTGTATGTTGAGAAGTAAGAATGATTTTAAAATCATGGATACTTTTTTGTAATTTCTTTTGTAACTATATATGATAATTTAAAATTTAATCTGTATGTGTTATTAAAGATATAATCATTTTAACATTTAAGTTTATCCAAGTGATTTAGAGTCACGCGCTTCTTCTTCTTCTTCTTTATTATTTTTCACTTTTATTACTGTCATCACCAGCACCACTATTTCCTACTTCTCCTTTTCCTCCTCTTTCTTCTTCTTTTTTCATTGGAATTTCTTCTCTTCCTTCCTTTTCATCATTCTCCTCTATCATCATCATTATCATCATGATCATCATCGTTATCATTATCGTCATTGTCGTCTTCTTCTAATACGTATCGTCGTTATCGTTATTGGTTCATTCTGAATATAATTTCGGTTCATTCTAGATTTAAATAAGTTGGACTTGGTTTGTGCTTGTTTTGAAACGAGTTTACATTCTAAATTTAATTTTCAGTTTATTCTGAATAATTTTAGTTCATTTATGAGTGAATTAAGGTACATTTAGTTTCGTTGTTCTGCAAAATTCAAAACTCTTCCTCCTCACCTTCTATTGCTTTTTCTTCTTCTTGTTTATTTTTTTTCATTCATCTTCTTCTTATTTTCTTTCGTTATAATTTTTCTTGTTTCACTCTCTTGAGAAGAATAAAACCAAGAAAAAAAAGAAGAAAAATCGAAGAAACAAGAATAAAAAAACTCCTTAAAACTTCTCATCGTATTCTTCTTCTTCTTGTAAGAAGACGAAACACATAATGCTGCAAAATTACTTGACGGATTTGGATGTGTTTTTGTTCATGATTCAATTTTGTTTGTGTGTTTGTTTTTAAACTGAGTTTGTGTGTCGCAATCATTAAATAATTTTGGTTTATTCTGGATTTAAATAAGATGCACTTAGTTTGTGCTTATTTTGAAACGAGTTTACATTTTGTATTTAATTTTCGGTTCATTTCTGAGTGAATTATTAAGGTGTATTTTGTCTCATTCTGCACAATTCAAAACTCTTCCTCCTCACCTTCTACAATCATTTGATGGATTTGGATGTGTTTTTATTCATGAGTCAATTTTTTGTGTATTTATTTTCAAATTGAGTTTGTGTGTCGCAATCATTATGTAATTTCGGTTCATTCTGGATTTAAATAAGGTGCACTTGGTCTGTGCTTATTTTTAAACAAGTTTACATTCTGAATTTAATTTTTGGTTCATTCTAAATATAATTTCGGTTCATTTCTAAGTGAATTAAGGTGTATTTAGTCTCATTGTGCTGGACAATTCAAAACTCTTCATCTTCACCTTCTATAAACACTTGATGGATTTGGATGTGTTTTTGTTCATGATTCAATTTTGTTTGTGTGTTTGTTTTCGAATTGAATGTGTGTCACAATCATTACATAATTTCGTTTTATTTTGAATTTAAATAAGGTGTACTTCGTCTGTACTTATTTTGAAACGCGTTTACATTCTGAATTTAATTTTTGATTCATTCTGAATATAATTTCGGTTCAAAATTAAGGTGCATTTGGTCTCATTGTTCTGCACATAATTCAAAACTCTTCCTACTCACCTTCTACTACTTCTTCTTCATCTTCTTCTTATTTCATTTTGTTATACTTTTTCTTGTTTCACTCTATTGAGAGGAATAAAACCAAAAAAAGAGAAAAAAAATCAAATAAAAAAGAAGAAGATACACATACTGATGCAAAATCATCAAAGAAAAAAGGAGAAAAAGAAAAAAAAAAACACCGACAAAAAAGAAGAAGAAGAAGAAGTTGCTCTGTGCATGAATGCGCATGTAATTACGCTCTTTTAATGAGAGTAATTTTTGTTAGTGTTAAACCTATTTAAATAAACTTAGATGACAATAAAATTTAGATGTATAACCATTCTCATAAAAATATTCTGCATTATTAATTAATCATATATATCAAGAATTTGGATAACTTTTTAAATAATGGATAAAAGAGTTACCTATAATTATTAACATGACTATATATATGGATTGAATGATATTATAAAGTTATTAATATCCTAAATTAAATAATTAGATCCATTGAATATATTCTTAGATTAATATTTTTTTAAATATATAAAATAAAAAAATATTTTACCAAAAAATAAAAAAAATATCTGTCAAAAATTAAATAAGTGTGATCACTTCATTCATTTATTTAAATAAATATTAAAAATTTAAATTTTATTATGTATATATAATAATTTGTTGAGTATTATTTTTAAAATATTACTATCAAACTAAAAAATACGGTAAAAGGAAAATGGCAAAACATTTTCTTTAATTTGTAAGCGGATAAACAATGACTATTATAATCTAATAAATACTAAAATAAAAATTCCATTGAAGATGAAAGTGCATAACTATTTTAATGAACTTTATTGTACAATCATGCTAAGGAAATTTGCGTAGATGCGGTAACCATCCCTTGTCACGCGATCTATTACTATAATACGTGCGTTTAGTACGTACGTAAGTTAATTAAGGCTAAATGGAGATGTGTAGACCAATTAAATTAAATTCAAAAATTGTCTCATTCTATATATATTCCCAGGCCCCATCGTATCCCAATCATGCCACAACAGAACTTTCTATGAAATCAGCATATTCTCTCATTTTGCTTTCAGAAATCAGAAGCACAAAAGAGAAAAGGAGCACTCACGTGTCATCGATGGGTCCCACACACCAGGCTCTAAACAGGTTAGTTTTCAAATACATACTCTCTATTTTTTAGAATTTACATCCTTTAAATTTTAAATTTTATTTTAAAAATTAAAATATAATTTTTTATTATTTATTTTATAAATAGAACAAAAAAAATTATTTAAAAATAAAAGATTATATTTTACTTTTTAAAATAAAAATTTAAAATTTAAAAATTTAAATTCTATTTTTTAGAATTTTTTTTAAAATATGATTTAATTGAAATTGAGAGGTACCTATTATTATATTTTAATAAAAAATATATATATATGTGTACAACAAATTAATTATAATGTATTTTTATATAAATATATTATTTAATTAATATATATTTTATATTTTAATATATATTTATACAAATAACTAATTTAATGATTGATTTTAACATATACAACATTTCAGATAAAATTAGCACAAATTAATTTGATTTTTGAAGATATTACGAGTTAATTTTTTTATCAATAATAAAAAAGTGTAAGATAAAGTTAGTTACGTTTTATATTCTAATTAACGTGTTATATTGCACTTATTAATAATGAAAAAGTCTAGAGGGCAAACAATTTTTGTGTTTTTTGGCCAGCACTTAACCATCAAAAGAAAAGTGAGTGATTTATTACCATTGGATGTAATCTCACACTATTAAAAATATCATTGATGGCCAATTGATGGTTACAAAATACCAAAATTGTTGGCCCCTAGCATTCCTCGTTAATAATACTACATCATAAAAAGTGATCAATTTAACTCACGTGAGTATTTTTAGCAAAAGTGGCTCATGCATGATTTCTCAAAATCAATTAAAATATCAACTCATTATTTATCGAAATTGTAAATAAATTTTTATATTTTAGAAATTTGCAATATTCAAGTGTTGTCTATTATGTCTAACGACTAATGCATTTCCTTCTTTTTATTTTTCCTTCTTGGATGGAATTAACGAAACAAGGGTGAATAGAGAGGAAGATCTAGAGGTGATGAATAACAAAGTGTTGAAGCAGTTATTTGGTGGTGTTTATCTCAAGACTAAAGCTACTGGAGAAGCTTTATTCCGGAAGCTCCCAAATGTTTTGATCTTCATGGCTTTTGTGATTTTCTTCTACTTCTTACGAAGGCTTCTAAATACTTTTGGTGATTTTTTTGTTTATTTTTTGGGTATTTGACCACTTTTTTTAACAGTTTTTTTAACAATTATTTTTTTTTTAATTTACAATCAGTAAAAAAAAATTGAAAAGTATGTAAGAGATAGAAAAAAATTAGTTATTTTCTTTAAAAGCAGAAAATATGATAAGTTAGTAATTGATGAATAAATAATATAATGATATATATAAACATTGATGATCATGACAGTATATATTCATCGCTCAAAATAAGAATGCGCAATTAGCAATTATCACTGGTTGTAAATTGTAAATATTATTTACTTATCTTAGATGTATTAATTTGTTGTACAAATTAAAATCCCTTTGCTATTTAGAGTAGGAAGTCATTACATGAAACAGATTCCCGGAAGTCCACAGAAAAATTATTGCTAATTGTCTGAAATACGAAGCAAAATTATTTTGACAAAGACGTTCCTTAGTAATATCATTCTCTAAGAGCCGTATACTCCTCTTGCTGAACAACGATTATGACAATATCGGCTAAGCCAGTCATATATTTAATGCCACCCAGATAGGTTTCCAAGTGTGATAACTGTTTAGGGTTTAGGGTTTAGGATTTAGGGTTTATTCTCTTTTTCAAAAATAAGCACTATTGGACCTGATAAAGACACTTAAAACGTTTTTTTTTAAAGATATTTTTTAATAATTAAAATTTAACACATATAATTGATTAAATCGTGTTATTTTTGTTAAAATTAGACCAAACAAATTAATTTGACCGAAAAAATGGTGCATCACATTTTGAATCGGTCTAAATTAATATTATTTTTTTATAAAAAATAACTACAATACCCCTATTATAAAAAATGACTAAAATATTCTTATTATATATATATATTAATTTTCAGAATTCTAAATTTTAGCCATTTTCTTTTCTGTCGTCATAAGATTAGGATTTAGAGTTTTTAAAATTAATATATATATATATATATATATATATATATATATAAATATAAAATAGAGGTATTTTAGTTATTTTTTATAACAGGGATATTATAGTCATTTTTTATAAAAAAAAATATTAATTTATATCGGTTCAAATTTTAATTTATTAATTTTTTGGCTAAACTGATTTGTTCGATCTAATTTTAATAAAAATAATACAGTTTAATTGATTATATGTATTAAATTTTAATTTTTAAAAAATATCTTTGAAAAAAGATATTTTTGACATCTTTATCTAAGTGACTCCCTTTAAAGTATACATATATTTTGAGAGTAAAAATGTTAAAATACTAGCAGAATTATTTATTATTTTTTATTAGTAGTTGGTTAGAGTGTTGATTAAAAGTATAACGTTGAAATATTAGAGTAAAGATAATTGGAGTATTAGTTAAAAATATTGACCAATATAAATTAAAATTGTTAGCCCACAAACTCTTTTTATTTTAGAATTAATACTCAAATTTATCACTAATAAAAGATAATGTATTTTTACATTATTAATTTTTGAAAGATTTTGTTAATTATATTAATTCTTGTAAACTATAATGGTAAGTTAAATCAATTCTTTTATTAGTTAGATAATAATTCATTAAGTTAGATAGTATGTTGTATGATTACATGACAAGTTAATATTATGTGTACAAAATAATTGATTAACATATCATATATATCATACTAAAATATATAACTAATTATTTTATGACACGTAACACTAACATATTATATTATCATATTACGTAATATTTAACATGATATGTCATCATTTAATTGAACAAAAGATTAATTTGAGTTATAATTATAATTTTTAAATATTGATAAAATTGTGAAAGAATAGAAAAAGAAAAAACGAAAAAATTTTATTGATTGTTGATTGATTAAATTGTAAACTATAAAGATAAAATTAAATATATATAGAGCATTGATCTATAAAAGATAAAAGCAAATAAAGATAAGATAAGGATAAATAAAGATAGGATAAAGATACGATAATAACAAAGACTAAAATTATAACTGTCACGACACTTCTTTATTATTGTCATGGGTTAAGGTGGAAGAATAATTTAATAAATATTAATGTGATTAATAAAATTTTTGATAATCAATTCAAAAAATAGACTATTTTTTAAAGTTGAATTTGAGTATTAATCTTATATTTTAATTTTAAGTTGCAGTAAACTATTTTGATTGGTGGTATTTATGTCCGCTTTCATTTGAGATGAGGAATATAATTTTTATTTTTTATATTTTTAATTCATTTTAAAATAATTAATATGTTAAGAATATTGGTATTAGTATGAATATGCTGGAATCCTAGAAATTTACCCGTCGCCAGCATTTCTTCAATCAGAAGTAATACGCAAGGCTTATTTTAAAGTTGAGTGATAATAAAAACTAAAATCCACAATAATAACAATCAAAATTAATATAATTTTTAGTAAATCATTATAGTATATATTGACTGCAAGGATATTGTGAGTATATATATATATATATATATATATATATATATATATATATATATATATATATATATATATATATTAGTTTTAAACGCATGATGAAGTAACGGTTTTAAAATAAAAAATGATATTTATATATTTTTTATGTATAAATTTTTCTATGGAATAAAACACTACTTTTTTTATTTTTTATTTTTATCATTCACTTTAATATAAAAATAGAAAATAATATGCACAAAAACAAATCATATAACGTTTCTCACTTTCTCCTTAAAATGAATCAGAAGGCAAAAAGTACAAAGAACAAAAAGGTCGAATAAAACGTTGAGGCCCACTCGTTTCTTATTTCCTTATACTAAAAACTCAAATGTAGTTGACTTTACACGAAATTAATAATTGAGAGTTGTTAAATAAAAATTAGTCAAATCAGTCAAATCATCTAACGGTTCTCAGTTATCAATTTTAGGTAAAGTTGACTGCACCTGAGTTTTTATCTATACTAATACTACGTATAATATTATTTGGTCATTGAGACTTTAGACTTTTTTTTCATTGAGACTTCTCAAAATGACAAAATCTATCCTGGTTCCTGGGTGCCCAAAGTATAATACGTTTAGTACCATATAATAAATAATAAATAACTAAGCATAAGCAACCATATAATAAATAATAAATAACTAAGCATAAGCATAAGCGGGAACATTTATATATAAGTGTTATTCATAATTCAATGAGCCAACGACATAGAAGTGTTATAACTATTTTCCTTTCTAGCTGAGTTCCCTGATATGGATTCTACTTCTACACCCAGAAACGAAGAAGCTCCAGTGAGGTTAGTTCCTATTAATTATTAAATTCTCATTGATAACACTACTAATTCTCTTTGCTTCTATTTCAGTATTTTTTTCCATGCATTGTATATTATCTTAGAACCTTTCTTTGCCTTCTTAGGGAGGGAAACGAAGACGTGGCTAAGTTCAAAGAATCAATGGAAATCATTGTTATATTCTCGAACCTTCAGCTTTCTCTGATTTCCTTCTTCAAAGGTGATAAAGTAGGTCAAGATTACTTTTCATCCCACCCCAATGTTGCGAGGGCTATGGTTTTGTTGATTCAGCTCTTGTTCTTGGTGGGGCTTATGGGAACAATGCTTCCCGACCGCGTCCCAGGGAAGATCTTAGGGTGGATCATACTGGTTCTTGGAGGAGTGTCCTCTGTTTTGGTTCTTAATATGATATAGAACCAATTGCATGCTTTTTATTGTTGTTGTAATTAAGAAAATGAGTACACCATAGTCTACTCTACCCAAACTATTGGAAGCTTAGTTGAGTTAAATCTATTAAATTATAATAGTAACATGCTGTGACATACTCTGTCTCATTGGTGTTGGAGTGATTCTTCTTGTTGTATTACTTAGGGAGTGTATCAAATATGTTGTAAACTTTGGAGTATATCAAATATGCATATATATGCTGTAACCTTTTTTTGTGTTGCTATTTTTGTTGTGTGTGTGTTTTTTTTTTAATGTTATTGGTACATTAAACTCAGCTATTAAAATTAGTTATGATGTATCTGTGTATAAATATATATATTATTTAACTCATTTTTAATATATATTTTATATTAGTTATTGATTTTGATAGCTAATTTTAATATACATATAATATGATTATTTTTTTTACCAACTTATTTTATTCTATATATATATATATATATATATATTTTTTTTTTTTGAGTGGAATAGGGGGTCAAAGACCCATAGAAGAAAACAGAGGAAGTAAACTCAGATCCTCTTAACCTAAAATAACCAAAAGCATCAAAAGAAAAGGCGCTTGAGATATATCAGGAGGAGAGCATCAAAGATGTGAAGACCAAGTCATATAATATTTCACATAAGAAAAAAGTCATGAAATTTGATAATGCAAAAAAATAAACCCAATTTTTGTAATAAATTAGTGTATGTTTCTGTATCCTGTACATGTACAGGATAATAGGATAATATATAAAATTATATAAAAAAATTTTATTAAAAAATTAAATAAAATATATATAGTAATTATTATTATAAATATTTTATAAAATTATAATTAAAATTAAATGCTCAAGATTTTTAATATTAAAATATTAAAAATAATTAATATTTATTTTAATTAATTTGAGTTTGTTGACTCACTCATTCACTTAAATAACTATTAGAAATTAAAATTTTGCTTTATGTGAGCAATTTATTGGCTAGCGGTAAACTCTCAATAAATGGAGCATCAATATGTGATTATATTTGACAGGAGTACCCGAATACGCGGGGTACCTGACCCGTCCATACTCAGTTAGAAAGGGTAATAACTTGATCCGAATCGGGGCTGATTTTGCTCATAACAGGACATGGTCGGGTTTAGGATGTACTCGTCTAGATATATACATATAAACACTTTTTAGGAATTAGGATTTGCCTCACATCACAGATTTAATGATTTATAGCTTCATTCTATACTCTATAGCTATGCAAGAGAAACTCATCCTCACTCAGAGTTTTCTTCTTCTCGACTTCTTCACAAAAATCCTCATAGCTCCGTCATCGTCGTTGCTAATCCCATCGTCGCCTACCCTTTCACAGCTCCCATATTTCTTCCCAGCTCATGTTGCCATCGCTGTTAAGTTCTACTCTTAAATATTTTTAGTTATCATGAAATGTTTATAAAATGACTAGTATATAAACTTGCAGAAAAGAAAAAAAATAATATATATACAATAAAATATAAATTATACATTTTGTCTTTAATGTATCAAAATTTTTTAAAATTATAAAAAAATAAATTTATTTAAAATGAAAGTAATGTGATTAAGTGTAATTTATTTAGATGTAATTAAAAAATAATTGAATACTATGTATAGTAAAAAAATTAATATTATTGAAAGATAAAATTAAATTAAAATTTATTTTTATGTATCGTTTTTGTCCCTAATGTTTTCGTCCTATTTAAATCCCTAACGTTTCAAAATCGTTTCAATTTTGTCCCGCCGTCAATTCTGTTAATGGATCCCTAACGGCGGGACAACATTGAGTCAATTTTAAAACGTTAGGGATTTAAATAGGACGATTGAAACGTTAGAGACAACTTTGAGACTTACCCCAAACGTTAGGAACAAAAACGATACTTTACTCTTTTTCAATAAATGGTAGGACTTAGAACAACAAACCAGTATCACATACATAACTCCTTCTAGTGTTACTTATTACTTGATGTTAGTACGTAATTATTTATTTATATATAATACTCCATAATTTGTTGTCATTATTTTTTTTACCAAAAAATAAGAAAACTTGAATTTGCAATTTCTTAAGTGAGTATGTAAAAATTATGTCATTTAAACTACGTTGTTATCATCATTTGAGAAGCCTTAACCTTTTCATTTGTATAAAATATAACAATAATAATAACAAAGTATTATTTTATTAAGTGAAATTAGCTACACGAGTATAAAACACATATCAAAATATAAAATAAATATTAAAAATAAATTAAATAATATATTTAGACATAAATATATAATTCTTGATTTTGATGTATAGATAATATTTTTAAAATACTATATATACATATTTTTCTTATTTAGAAATGGATTCTTCAATTTTTTGTTTTACTTGAGAGAATATAGTGTGATCATTCACCATATATTTTATAAGTAAGACAAAAAAATATAAAAAAAAGTAAAAATTAAAAATTATATTTTACTATATAAATTAAAAAATTTTTGAAAATATCAATTCCCCTTAAGATAAATCCCAAGATAACAAATTTCGCCTTTGAAATCTATCAATAATAAAACTCATCAAAATAGATTGACAATTTTGCCAGCCAACATCATGAATGGCGACGGAATGAGCTGATAGATTTGGTAGGATCTATACCAAGAGTTAGAATACCAAATAAAAGAGGATTATATCGGTACTTCTTATGATTTATGATTGGCACATGAGCTAAGAAGTTGGAGGATAATATTTATGTGAAGTTTGGTACTTGAGAACACACATCCTGTCTAATCTCTTTAGAGATGGCACATAATGAATGTGTTACCGTAAAGAGAATTAGATGAAAGTATAGATCTTTCCCTTATAACCTCTATATATATATATAACTTCGGACATATTTTTTAAATATAAAAAAAGTAAGCATCCTGCCACGAAGCCAAGTAATTAATTAGACCGAAGAAACCGATTATTGAAATTGCTCAGGATACTCCTTTTTAGCTTCTAGAATATATTTCTTAGTTCAAGATCCGACCCCTCTTATCTTACTAACTAGAATCAAAGAAGTCGCGGTTAATAAAGTAGGGATCATCAAAACACCAAACCATCCAATGTAAAGACGGTTCTGAATTAGATCAATTGAATTCTGTCTGTTCTCATTGTATTTTAAAATAAAGATAAATAAAATTAATTTATATATATTCTAAATGATACAAAAGGTCCTTTTGAATTGATCTTATCCCTTAAAAATAAAAAAATTATATATATATATTGATTAAGTCTTAATCATCAAATACTTAGATCACAAAGATTTTATACCATCATCTTTATCTTATCTTATTATGTACATTAATTATTAGGCCTCAAAGTCCAATAATACTTGTGAACAATAATGTTCTACATCCATATAAAAAATGCATTTAATTTATCCAAGCAATATTGGCCAGATGTGCTCCTCTTTCCCCTCACTCGTTTGTCATACACGCGCTACATATAATAATGTGCTGCAACCTAAAGTTTGCTCAACGTAAACTTTCTGCTGCAACGCAAACCTTCTTCTCTGCTCGCCTCTTCTTCTTCTTCTTCCTATTCTTCTTCGTTTTCTTCTTCGATCTGCACTTCTGAATAAAAACAATGAATGACTCAACTTCAAATAAGTTGAACGAGAGCGATTTACATTATTCTTTTAAGATGAATCAAACTGATGAAGTTTGGATTATTCAATTTTGAATCAAATTGAATGGAATGCAATTGTTAATTTGAATTGAATTGAATTTGAATTGAATGGACGGAGGTGTACTGAGTTGAATTGAATTGAATTAATAATCTATAAATTGTAGGCAGAGCTATTTGAATTTGATTTTATATAATGGATTATGTTTCGTTCACTCAGTACTATACAATTATTTCACCATGAGTACGCGTTCGGTTTATTATGCAGAAAGCTTTTGAATTTGATTTTATATAATGGATTATGTTTCGTTCACTCAATACTATACAATTGTTTCACCATGAGTACGTGTTCGGTTCATTATGCAGAAAGCTGTTTGAATTTGATTTTATATAATGGATTATGTTTCGTTCATTCAGTACTATACAATTGTTTCACCATGAGTACGTGTTCGATTCATTATGTAAAAAGCTGTTTGAATTTGATTTTATATAATGGATTATGTTTCGTTCATTTAGTACTATACAATTGTTTCACCATAATGACATGTTCAGTTCATTATGCAGAAAACTGTTTGAATTTGAATTTATATAATAGATTATGTTTCATTCATTCAGTACTATACAATTATTTCACCATGAGTATATTTTCATTTCATTATGCAGAAAGATGTTCGAATTTGAAGTTATATAATGGATAATGTTCCATTCATTTAGTACTATACAATTGTTTCACCATAATAACATGTTCAGTTTATTTCTGTTCTGCACAATTCAAAAATCTTCCTCCTCATTTTCTACTGCTTCTTCACCAAAGAGAGAATGAGGAAAAGACAAAAAAATACAGCAGCAACAATAACAAAAGAATGACGATAAGGAGAAAACACGTGAAGAAGAAGGAACGCGAAAAAGAAGGAGGAGAATGAGGAGGAGGAGGAACTCGAAGAAGAAGGCGAAGAAGAAGAAGACGCTCTATGCATAAACGAGCGTGAGAAGAAGCGCGGGGGAGACGAGAAGAAGAAGAGAAGAAGCGTTGGACAAGAGCGGTTTCGTGTGTGTTGGGCGCGTGTATTTCACGTTTCATTTAATGGTATTAGACTTTTTTGGTGTTAGGCCAACTTAGATAGACTTGGATACAAAATTACATGGATGTGTAGCATGACTGCATCTAAAACCCAAAGTGAATCAATCAAACTATTTTCATAAAAACAAAAGCCAACAATCAATAGAAGTCCACCATAAAAAATTCTTACATGAGCCACTTGTCACAGCCTACTATCATCGTGCTCCGGCAATGGTATTTTGAGGTAGTTCAGTTATTTATAGCGGAGGATCTCTGTGAAAGACGTAAGTTGAAAAAGGTTGCAGAGTTTGAATGATAGAGAAGAATGGAAGGGAGAGTAGAAAGAGAGGGCTCTGAAATTTGTTTTGGCAGAGAGAGAAAGTGATATGGATAAAATGGCAAGCTAACAGAATCAGTTAGCAAACCCTGCTTTATATACTAACTTACATGATAAATATTTTAGACTAATTGAATATGCTAACTAGTAACTAACTATCAATTACAAATGCTAACTAAGTTAAGTATGCCAATCTGCTATAGCTAATACATTCAGGTAACATGCCCCTCAAGCAGACAGTGCTTGGTTGATGAAAATCAAGCATGCCAAGCTTGGACACACAAGAATCAAAAGGAGCAGGGATAGAGGTTTAGTGAATAGGTCCGCCACTTGATCTGTAGTGGTGATTGGTAGGAGATGAAGCAGGCCGCTGAGAAGCTTGTCTCGAACAATGTGACAGTCAATTTCGATATGCTTGGTACATTCGTAAAATATAGGGTTAGCTGCAATATGCCTGGCTGACTGACTATCACAGTACAGGGAGATTGGGAGTTTGTGATCTATGCGGAGGTCCTTCAATAAGTAGCTGAGCCATTGAGCCTCACAGGTGGCCACAACTAGTGACCTATATTCAGCTTCAGAAGAAAATCTGGAAACAGTAGATTGTTTCTTACTCTTTCATGAAATGAGTGAAGAGCCCAAGAAGAAACAAAAACCAGTAATGGAGCATCGCGTGTCGGGGCATTGTGCCCAATCCGAGTCAGCAAAGCCAGAAATGTGAAGCTCAAAATCTGCTGCAAAGAATAGCTCCGAGGCCGGAGCTGTTTTGATATAACAAAGGACACGATATGCTGCTTGGAGGTGAATATTAGATGGTTTACTGAGAAATTCACTAATTTTACCCACTGCAAAACTGATATCTGGACGCGTGTTAGTGAGGTACACTAATCTGCCAACCAATCTGCGGTATTGTGATACGTTAGAGGGTGGCATTCCTGAGTCCTTAGAAAGCTTGAGACTATATTCCATTGGTGTGCTCGCTGGTCTTATGCCCAATAGGCCACACTCATCCAAGAGATCTAGAGCATACTTCCTCTGATAAAGAGCAATTCCTTTGGCAGTTCTTGCAACTTCAAAGCCAAGGAAATATTTCAAATTCCCTAAGTCCTTAATCTTGAATTGGTGATCAAAGATGGTCTTGATGGATTGAATCTCAGCGAGATCATTTCCAGCAAGGACAAGATCATCAACATAAGCAAGTATCACAGTTAAAGAGGTCTCGAATTTATGTTTTGTGAACAAAAAATAATCATTCTTCGATTGTTGGCAGCCGTGAGCATGGAGAACAAAGCAAAGCTTAAGATTCTACTGCCTACTAGCTTGCTTGAGTCCATAGATGGACTTGTCAAGTTTGTAAACCAAATCGGGAGAGGAGAGCGGTAATCCCGGGGGAGGCTTCATATATACTATTTCCTTCAACTCACCATGAAGAAATGTGGTGTTTACGTCCAATTGGTGGCAGTGCCAACCCTTGATTGCAGTGAGAGCAAGTACCAATCGCACAGTAGTGATCTTAACCACTGGACTGAAAGTATCCATGTAGTCTAAAACATATCGTTGTGTATAACTCTTTGCAACTAGGCGTGCTTTGTGCCTCTCCACTGATCCATCAGGATTAAAGTTGACTTTGAACACCCAACGGCAGCCAATATTTTTTTTCCCTGGTGGTAAAGGGGTGAGAGTCCAAGTTTTAGTTTGCTCAAGTGCCAAAAGTTCTGTATTAATGACATCTTTCCAACAGTCTTCTTTGACGGCTTCTTCATAGGTTTTTGGCTCATTGTTTGTGGAAACAGCAAGAGAAAAATTCAATTGGTTAGTGTATAGAAAAGAGTAAGACACTGAATCTGAAATTGGATATTTGCATTTTGAAATTGGCATAACTTGTTTAGCAGTGATATTATTTGCACAATGAAAATTATTTAGATATGCTGGTGCTCATCTAGTCCTACTAGACTTCCTAAGAGGTGCAGGGTGAGGTGATGCATGAGTGTCCACGTGAGTATGTGAATGAGACAAGGATGAGGCTTGTGCATTAGGAATTGAGCTTGCAGTGTTATGAAAAATAGAATCAGTGACGGAAGTTGGTTAATGCTGATACAAAATTGGAGTTGAATGCACATGTTGGTAAAATGAAAGATGATCATGATATGCAAAAGAGTCTGTCTATGGGACATGTGATGTGGTTGTGACAGCAGCAGGGTTGACATCTGAAGAGGCACGGTTGGTTTTGAATGGAAACTCAAACTCATAAAATATGACATTTCTAGAAAGGAAAGTTTGCCTTGTTTTTAGATCATAAAGAAAAAATCCTTTGATCTCTTCTTTATATCCGAAAAAAACAACATTTTGAGCTCGTACATCTAACTTCATCCTATTTTGAGTTAAAGTGAATGCAAAGGCAAGACAACCAAAAACTTTGATGTGGTTTAAATCAAGTAATTTGCCATGTAATTTTTGAAAGGGGAAAAGCTTTTGTAAAATGGGACTAGGGGCTCTATTGATGAGATGTACAGTGTGTGCCACTGCTAGATCCCACAAAATTTTTGGAACATTTGATTGAAAAAGTAGAGTTCTAGCCATCATAAGAATGTGTTGGTACTTCCTCTCAGCTATCCCATTTTGCTGAGGGGTTTCCACACATGACTTTTGCTGTAAAATTCCTTTAGAAGCAAAGAAATTGTGTAAGCTAAATTCCGGACCATTATCTGATCTGACACATTTGACGGTTTTTGAAACTTGGGTTTCAACCATTTTAATGAAGTTGGGCAGAATTAATGAAACCTCAAATTTTTTTTCATGAACTTAATCCAAGTAAAACGGCTATTGTCATCGACGATAGTAAGACAATACTTAAAACCAGAGGTAGATACAATTGATAGAGGGTCCCAAATATCAACATGTATTAAATCGAAAGGCGAGTCAGCTACTGAACTACTGATAGGAAAAGAAATTTTCTTCTGTTTTGCAAAATGACAAGGTTCACAAGCTAAAGCATTATTATTACATTTAATGAAAGAAAAATCCTTTTGTAGTGTTTGCAAAGCTGAATTATTCAAGTGTCCTAGTCTGCTGTGCCACAGTTTTGACGGTTGTGTAGATGAGACCGTGTTCTCATATGTGTGATGTAGTATTTGTAATGAATGTTGTGCAATGCAGTGAGCTACAGTGTGATCATTTGAGTGATCCAGTACATATAAACCAGTGCTGCTTTTAGCTGTGCCAATCATCTTCAATAGATGGTGATCCCAAATCTGGCACCATGTATGTGAAAACAAAAATAGACAATTCAATGCCTTTGTAACTTGTGAAACTGACACCAAATTGAATTTAAAAATAGGGATGTAGAGAACATTCTCTAAGTAAAAATTTGTATTAAAAATCACTGTACCAGCAATGATAGTAGTAGCAATGGAGCCATCAAGCATGTGCACAGTAACATGTTCAATATTTTTAAAAGATTGAAAAACATTTGGAGAAAAATAAACGTGACCAGTTGCACCTGTGTCCACTACCCAAGTATCTGATCTAAGAAATTTTTGATTGACAGATAATGATGCAGCTAAAAGGGTACCTTTGGTGACCTGTAAGTCTTTTGGCTCAGTTGATGTAGTGATTTGGTTGATGGTTTGATTAGATTGGGTTGACTATTGTAGAATGGACATTAAAGCAATCCGTTGATCATTGGTCAAGCTATAACTTGGATTCTCACCATTTTTAACAGCAGTTGAAGGTAATGCACTGATTTCATCATTCTCATCAGTAAAAGTGTTATTGATGCTTCCACGTTTCTGCAAATGCGGGGGAAGGCCATGCTTCTTGTAGCATGTATCAACAATGTGTCCCATTCTGCTACAAAAGGAGCAATGCTTTGTGCTATGAGACCTGCCTGGACTTCTTCCTCTACCATTCACACCCATCTACCTCAGCCTCTGCCTCTGGTGGAATTGTGACCAAAATTAACAGCGTATAGAATTTGTGAATCTGGAGTGTCAATTGAAGGACTGAGCTGGCGTTCTTGTTGGGTTAGTATTGCAAACACAGTATCCATGTCAAAGAGGGGTTTTAAGAGCCTAATTTGGGTTTTGGCAGTTGCAAATTGATCATTGAGACCGCGCAGAAATCTTGCAATGTAGTCTTTATTGTGGTACCATCGCATTTCTTCCAAACCACAGATACATTTGCTAGTACAGGTAATACACATGAGAATCGGCCTGAAGTTATGAATTTCTTCCCAAATTTCTTGTATCTTGGTAAAATAGGAAATGATTGAAAGATCACCTTGTTTTGCACTATACGGCTCCTCATACAATTCAGAGACATGGTACAGATCTCCTTAGTAATAGCATTTCTTTAAATCATTCCACATATTTGAAGCCACATTTCTCTAGATGACACTCTGAAGAATATCGTGTGAGAGAGATAAGTGTAGCCAAAAGAGGACATAGGTGTTGCAACGGCCCCAAGCCACATACATTAGATCGGTAACCTCCGGTTGAGGGAGAGAGCCATCAATGAAGAGAATTTTGTTCTTGGACTCGAGCACCAATGAAATCGAGCGGGACCAATTGGTGTGATTTTGAGAATTAAGGCGAAGAGAAATTAAGGGATTACCAGGACTTTCAGCTAAGTGCAAGAAGTATGGACTGTTCTGATCGATAGGAGGATGCACCGTTCCTAAACTCGTGCGGTTCTGGAGTTGAGTGAGTTGAAGAAGAAGCTACGAGAGGGTGTTGATATTGACATTGGAAGCTGCAGTGGAGCTGAAGTCACTGTGAGTGGAATCCATTGAAGAGAAAAGGAAAGAATGTGAGGAAAATCCAAGAGATAAAGATAGGAGGTGATTCGGTACAAAACAGACTGTGATTAATGAACAAACTCTGTCGAATAAGTTCAAGAGAAGGGAAAAGAAAAAAAAGAAAGCAATTCCAAGACACGATTTCCTAACTCATTGATCGAAACACTGTTACCGAAACTCTAGAGATTCGATGAACAGCTCTCATCAATCTCTACTGTGTGAGTTTGGGAAAGATGTTGGATCCGGAGGTAGATGAAGAAGCTTAGAACATCGAAGATGTCCGGAGTTATTTCCGTTGATGATACCATGTGAAAGATGAAAGCTGAAAAAGGATGGCAGAGTTTGAATGACAGAGAAAAATAGAGGAGAGAATAAAGAGAGAGGGTTCTGAAATATATTTTGACAGAAAAAAAAATGAGGAATGCTAGAGGACTAACAATTTTGGTGTTTTGTAACCATCAATTGGCCATCAATAGTGTTTTTAATAGTGTGAGATTACATCTAATGGTGGGAGATCACTCACTTTGTTTTAATGGTTAAGTGCTGGCCAAAAAACACAAAAATTGTTGGCCCCTAGACTTTTTCTTAAATATTTTAGACTAATTGAATATGCTAACTAATAACTAACTATTAATTACAAATGTTAACTAAGTTAAGTATGCCAATTTACCATAGCTAATACATTCAAGTAACAATCTCAACCTCACAGCTTCACGGCGCTTCCCCTAGCATGCATTGCGCCTCTTGCGTCGTGTCATATTTTTGCTGCTCCTTAAAGCTGTGTCATTTCATGCTTCTCATGGAGTAGAGTCGTAGAGACCTGGAATTTAATATAAAAAATTCAGCCAAAACAAATAACTTGGTGACACCTCCTGCTTCATGGGGGGATCCAATGATCCATGCTCACCAATATACATGAGTAATAGATAATATATATATCAAGAAACTATTTGCATTGGTGGGTACTTTCTGTCCGCTTTTCATTTCAGATCAGCAATATTATTTTTATTTTTTTAATTGTATTTTGGAATAATAAATATGTTAAGAATATTAAGATAGTGATAGCTTGTTATTGGTATGAATATGCGCGGATCCTAGTCACCAGTATTTCTTCGATCAGAAGCCAGCCATGAGGCAAGTAGTTTAATTTACAGTTGAGTGATTAATAAAAACTACACTCCCCAGACCCCAATAATAACAATGAAAGTTAATATAACTTTGAGAAAAAGATAAATAGGTCTCTGACCTTTTGTCCCGCGGACATTTTTGTCTCTGACCATTGAAAAATACTTTTAAGTTCCTGACCTTCACAAAATTTGGACAGATCAATCCCTCCGTCCAAATGCTTCCGTCAGGGACTGATCCGTCCAAATGGCTCCATCAAGGACTGATCCATCCAAGTTTTGTGAAGGTCAGGGACTTAAAAGTATTTTTCAATGGCCAAGGACAAAAATGTTCGCAGGACACAAGGTTAGGGACCTATGTGTTCTTTTCTCTATAACTTTTAATAAATCATTATATATATATGGGCAAGAACCGTTTTGCGGTGGACAATTTCTGAATTTTCTTTTGTGTTTTTGAAAGTAAATGAATATTTTTATTATTTATTTTGTCAGTTTGACGTTAGTTTTATTAACGTTTAAGATTTTATTTTATTAATATTTTTAAAATTTAAATTAAAAATAATATTAAATCCATAATATTTATATAAAAAATAGAAATATTATTTGTACACTAAAATCAACCATCATGCAGTGACGAATTTAAAATATTTTAACAGTAGAGACAAAATATATATCAAATTATCTATTAATCATTATATATTTGTGCGTATATATATAGTTTACCTTATTTTTAATATATGTTTTGTATCTACTTAATATACTAAAATTGGGTTTTTCCCCAACTAATGAAAGTGAGATGTCGATCTCTCGTGACTCCGTTTTCCCTCCAAAATGAACTTTCTTATTCTCTATTCTAAATTATTTTATAAAAAATATCTTTATTATAATTATATTATAATTAATATTTAATGAATAATACATAATTATACTAATTTAGAAACATATCTTTATTATAATTATATCAAATCAATATTTAATACATTATTAAACTATTTATCAATTATCAATTAAAAAAACTTTTAATCATTTTAATAATAATAATAGTAATAATAATAATAATATATGATAATGATAATTACCCGTGATATCATTTATTGAAAAAATATAACATAAAAAAATATCATTTATTTAAAATATTGTTTATTGTATATAATTCATAAAAAATATATTTCACTTTTATTATTGATTAGAAGATAACCTATTTATATTTTGATTAATTTTATTTATTATTATTATTATATTTAATTTACAGAAAGATAAATTAATAACCATATTATTATTTCTCAATATATTAATATTGATAATGATTACATAAAAATTATTTAATATTTAATATTTTTATATTATTTATTTTTTATATATTTTGATATAATTTATAAATATTTTTTATTATTTTTATATGCTATATATTTACCTTCACTATTTAAAATTTCTGGATCCGTCACTACTTTTGAGTGTATTTCTTAATTTATTTTTTATAATTCATTGAATACATTTTATTACAGTAAATTAATTATATCAACTAATTGATTTGATTAGATATTTAAATATCACACGATTTATTATAATTCATATCAATCAAATAATTGTAATTTATTATATCAATTATTTTAATTCATTAATTTATAAGGTACATAATAGTATAGATGATTTATTACTTATAATTATTAAATACAATAAATACAGATTAATTTAGTTAAAAAAATCATTGTCTCATATGTTTTTCTATTTATTTTTTAATTTATTAAATTCAATCAATTATAATAAATTAATTATATCAACTAATTAATTCAATCAATTATTTTCTAATTTATATTTTTGAATTCAATAAATCAAATAAAATCAATTATACTAAATATTTGTATCAACTAACTGATTTGATTAATTCTTAAAAATATTTTTATTTAATTTATTTTATTTATTTAAATACATGAATTATAACTGATTAGTTATTTAATTTTATTACGATAAATATCAAATTATATTCTGAATATAAAAATATACAATTTGATTCCTTCTATTTTTATTTTACTACTATAAAAGACCATATATGTTAGAAGAAAATATCATTCATTTACCAATTACTCTTTCATTAGGTAGCTTTTACAACAATTCTTTTTCTTCCTATGAGGCGTCGTCGCAAGAAGTCAACTATCGTGGACACAAACCACCGCACACTCTTCAACTCCCGTGCTCATCATTCTGAGCAATATATGATATGTTATCCATGAAGCATTTATAAACCATGGTGTTATCATGTATGCATAAATAAAAAAAAATTCTGTAATTAAGTTTAAGTCATTTACCTGTTTGTGTGGTATATAAGTATATTATAGTGTGAAATTACTTTCAATTTGTGTTGTGCAATGATATTATGGTTTAATTTAAGCTTTTGTTTTAGAATTGTGTTATGATTTTATCTCATCGTTTTCTCTTAGATATCAAGTTGATATATTTTTATTTATTATTATTGAAACGGATGTGATATAAAATTTGTAAAAAAAAAAAAAAAAAACTCTCACACTCAATTTATTTTATTGTAGTCTTTTATCTCTTCTATTTTTTTTATTTTTCTTATTCATTTTATTTTTTTAAATGTCATATAATTTATTATAATTTATACCAATTAATTAATTATAATTCATTATATCAGTTAGTTTAATTCATTAATTTATAATATGCATGATAAAATAGATTATTTGTTACTTATACGTTTATTCTTCTAAAATCTAAATCTGAATAATTATATTTTTAATTTTAGTTATGAATAAAATATTATTAATAATAAATGATAATTAACCACTCATACTTTTAATCAAAGTGTTTAGATGATTTTTATATTTATTAATATTAATTATTGATTTTTTAATAAATTGTATTATAATTTTATGTTTAGTTCATAATTGATTAATGATTAATATTCATGAAGCTATGTTATTCTAAATTTTATATTTTATAAATATTTTATTTAAATGTATTTTAAACATAAAAATGTATTATTTTTAATAATATCATACTTTTACTTTTTTTAATTATTCTAAATGAATATTTTATCAAATACTAATTAAAGCCATCCTTCCATTTGCTTTTACTAATTTATTATCTAACTATTATATAAAATTAAAATCGTATTAATGAATTTAATATTAAAGTTAATTTGGCTTTTTATTTAGAGTATTTTTCGATTTTTTTAGTCTAATCAACCAAAAGTATTCAATTATAAATAGTCACTTCTATCTTATTTTATATTATTAACTAATTAAAATTACTAAAATTTAATAATACAATTCTGTTTTATATTTTTATATTTAGTTCAATTCATCTAAACTATATAATAGTTATTTTAATTTTTATATTTTATAATGTAATACTACATACATTAATAGTAAAATAACATAGTAAATTTTCATGTTTTAATATTAAATATAAATTAATACGTACAAAAATTTTTAAGCTTTTAAATCAATACGAATCATTGTAAATAATACTTATTTATGGTATAAACAAAGAAATACAGAATCTTAAATTTTGCATATAAAAATTTAGAAACATGTTATATGTACAAATGTAATTGCATAGTATTATTTTTTTTTAATAGTGTAGACCAACAACTCTAATTTTATTTCACAGTCAAATTTTAAAAAAAAAGTCGTAATTTTAAAGGTAGTCAGAAAAAAAAAACAATAAAATTAATAAAAAAATAGTTAACTTATATTATTCTATTAATTTATTTAATAGATTAAATTATTTTTATTTATATTAAGATTAATTTTAAATATTTTAAAATAAAAAGTATAATTAATTATAATTTACATCTTAAATTATGTTGGGTACATGATATTCTATTATGCTGCTAAAAGTAAAAATGAGATAATAAATATAATTTTATCTCTTAATTTAGTATATTTATTTATATTTTATACTTTTTTTACGATTAATTTTGTACGGTGTTGGTATATTAAATAAAAATACCTGTTATAATAACAAAAAATAAAATAAAATTTCAATCAATAATTTTATATTCTTTATTTTTTTTTCAGTTTTATTTTGGATTTTAATTTATTACTAAAAGGTAGTGAAATTCTATTGATAATGAAATAAAGTTGCAAAAAAAAGGTCCATAGGGTAGAATAAGTAAAATAATGTGATACCCATATTACAACATCCAAATGAAACAACCTAGGATCTAAAATGTTTATCTTTCTCTTTCTCGCCGTCTATTATATTATCGATTCTATTATATAAAAATCGATTTTTTACATTTAATGATAGAGTCAACGTAGCATGTTTCTGAGAGTATTTCTTAATTTATTTTGTTTAACTCATTAAATACAATTCATTATGATGCATTAATTATATCAACTAATTGATTTGATTAGATATTTAGGTATCGCACAATTTAAAATTATGTATATTGATTTGATTTTTATGATATATAAATTTAAGGAATAAATTAAAATAATATAATTTATTACTTATTTAATTTGAATACAACAAATACAAAATTAATTTAGTCAAAAGTTTATTATTTTCTAATCTTCTATACATAAAAATGACAAAACAAAATTGTAAAAATAATCTTTTTATCGTTTTTGCTATTTTAATTTTATTTTCTTTGCTTTTTTATGTTTAATTTTATTTTACATTAACTTTGTGTATTTAATAACAAAATATACTCATATTAATTCTATCATATAATAATATTTTTCTCCTATGTTAATCAAAGAATTTTAATAGTTATCAACTACATCTAATAGAATGACTGAGAAGTGAGAACTACGATAAGTTAAACCCAGATTCAAAATGTTGAAACGAAGGAAAGAAAATAGTGGATATATGATTAGAGAAAAATATATAATAACGAGAAATATACTAAAACTGGATTTTTCCTCCAACTAATAAAAGTGAGGTGTCAATTTCTCATGAATTCATTTTTTCTCTAAAATAAAATCACTATTTTCTCTTCTAAATTTATTTTAGAATATCTTTATTATAATTATATTACAATTAACATTTAATGAATAATGCATGATTATACTAATTTAGGAAAATATCTTTATTATAATTATATAAAATCAATATTTAATACATTATCAACTAATAAAAGTGAAGTGTCAATTTCTCATGAATTTATTTTTCCTCCAAAATGAAAGCACTATTCTCTCTTCTAAATTTATTTTAAAAAATATCTTTATTATAATTATATTACAATATTACAATTATATTACAAGTAGCTTTTAATGAATAATGCATAATTATAATAATTTAAAAAAATAAAATAAAGTTCAGTAATTTATCTTTCGACTACACACGTATGTAGAATAACTTTTAAGAAGGAGTCACGTATAATAAATACGGTCGATGATTGTAAAACTGTATACTAACATTGATATAATATTATTTCAGGTATATGTTTTGCAGGTATCAAAGAAAAGTGTTGAGTTATTTTTTAGTGGTTTAAATTATTTATTGTTTATTAGAGAATTTTGTGCATTAGAATTCTCTAATAATTTATTATTTATTTTGAGCTGATTTTGATATGTTCTTACCTGACAGTAAAACAATATATAAAAAATTGTTGGTGGGTCTAAGTATTATTAGGTTATTTATGGTCACATTGAGTATATATATTTGATTTATTGAAAAAAGTAAATTATTAAAATTAATTAATAACTATTTTAGAGTTAATACATTTAATACTAGATTAAGAAAAAACAAACAATACATAATATGTTACATTTTTATTAATCAAACTATTATAATTTAAATTAATCTTAACAAAAGAATTTAAAATTATAATTTCAATCTTATCACATGCATGGCACGGGTTATTACACTTGTTTTAATATATATTTTACATGGGTGGTTATTGATACGAATTTATATTAAGAAATAGAAAATTAGATAAAAAAATTAGAGAGAATAGAAAAGAAATCCTTAGGATTAGGACTAAAGAGGAAAAATAAAGTTTCTCATTATATCATATCTATCTCACATTATTACACCATATTCTTATTTATAGTATAATTTTTTAATTGGACTAGCCCAATATTAATTCTATCAATTATTTTTTATGTATATATAACATGATTCTTGTTATAATTATATTTTATTATGATAAAATATGATCAATCTTCAAAATATCTAATTTATAAATTAAAACACTAAAATAATAATTTAAAATTATATTTTTTAGATTTCATGTTTTAAAAAAATTGAATAATTTTTTTAACAATATAATCAAAGTATCTTTTTATATATTTAAAAATTTATTTTTTATACAATTAAAAGCCAACTACTCTTATTAATATTCATAGTTAAAAAAATTATTTCAATTAATACTGTTGATATAAAAAAATTAAAGTTAATTTAAAAAAAAAAATACTCTTTTAAATTGATTTTTAAAAAAAAATACTAATTTTATTTAAATTGAGAATTAATATTTTAATATAAATTTAATATAAAATTTTAAATTAATTATTAAGTATCAAAAGTTAAATAAAAAATTATTTGAAGATCAAATTCTATAATTTAATTAAATCATATATAACATTTCTCCTTAAAAGAAATCAGAAAGCAAAATAGTACAAAGAAGTGAAGAACGAAGGTCGAATAAAACTTTGACGCTGATCCCGTTTTTTATCATTCCGGAGTAGACGAGTAGTATAATACAATTCCGTCATTGAGAGACTTTTTTCTTTCTTTACTTTTTCTTTATCTATTTTCTCCAAATCTTATTATCCTACTTCGCCAATTATACTGCACGTACAAACCCGCCCTCTTGGTCAAAGTCGTATAATACGTTTCGTTTAGTACCCTAAATATATAATAAATAATGAACCTATCTAAGAAGATAACTGAAAATCTTGATAATGTGTATAATAAATTAATTATTTAGTTCAATAGAAATAAATAATAAAAATTTTTTTATAAATTATCTTAAATTCAAAAATTTTCATTCAATTATTTTACATCAAATTTCAAATTTTAAATTTTTAAAAAAATTTAATTAATTATTTCAAAAAAATAACCATCCAAAATTCTAATTTATCAAACCATTTCACTCCAATACCCTCTTTTTTTTCAACCGGCGGTCACCCCGACCTTTATCAATAATCATCTCACTTCACCTTTGCTACTTAGCTTATCACACGTCACTCGTCCTTAGTAAAAATAACCATTCACATAAGAATAAAAATAATCATCTGTTTACCTAATGAATTGAACATCTAATATATTTTAATTATAATTACACATTGTACATTAATTACGGGGCTCTTCATACTTTCTCATAAATAATAGAGAACTAACATAAGCCTAAGTAGGAAAGTTTATATAACACAAAGTTCATAAATAACTAACTCTCTCTCTTTGTCAGCACTATTTTCCTTTCCTAGCTGAGACTGAGAGTTCCCTGATATGGATACTACAGAGAGAAATGAAGCTCCAATGAGGTAATTAGTTCGTATTAATTATTAAATGCTCATTGATAACACTAATTAAGAGATGAACTTGTGAATTCTTTGCTTCCATTTCAGTGTTTTAATTTTTCATACACCATACATTGTCTTAGCACCTTTCTTTGTTTCGTTTTCTTAGGGAGGGAAACGAAGACGTGGCTGCTAAGTTCAAAGAATCATTGGAAATCATTGTTACATATTTCAACCTTCAGCTTTCTCTCATTTCCTTCTTCAAAGATGATAAAGCCGGTCAAGATTTCTTCGCAACCCACCCCAACGTTGTGATGGCTATGGTTTTCTTTATTCAGCTCTTGTTCTTTGTGGGGCTTCTGGGAACAATGCTTCCCGGCCAGGTCTCAATGACGATCCTACGGTGGATCATACTAGTTCTTGGAGGAGTGTCCTCTGTTTTGGTTCAGACTATGATGATATAGTCACCAATTGCTTGCTTATGATTAAGGTTGTTACCATGAGCTCTTTAAACTCTGTGTCTCTTCAGCTTTTGGACTTAATAAAGAAAATGAGTATACCATAGTCTACTCTATCGAAGGAAGCTTAATTGAGGTAGATCTACTAAATTATAATAGTAACATGCTGTGACATAGTTTCTCATTGGTGTAGGAGTGATTCTTGTTGTTGTACTATTTAGGGAGTGTACCAAATATGCTGTAACTTTGTTTGTGTTTGTTTTTGTTTCTGTTTTTAATTGTTGGTTTGTACCAATTTGCTTATCTTGAATGGATCATATTAAACTATTAGTTAATGTCAAATATTCCAAAAGTGGGTTTTAGCAGTCAATGAGGAAAGAGTTTAGATTTTATTATTGCTTTTTTTGTAGGCAGGGTTGCCAGGGCAAAAAATAAAATGATGAAACTTGGGAAGAAAGATATTGTATCTTTGTATATCTTATATTTGTTCCCATTGGTCCACAGTAAAATAATAATAATAATAACAGAGTCATATAATATTTTTACATAAGAAAAAAAATAATGAAATTTGATAATACAAAACAAGCAACCCAAATTTTGTAAGAAGACTACAGGTCTACAGCAAATATTGAAAACTGAAAGATACAATGTTTTGTCTTTCGTTCAACAATTTCAGAGTAACTAACTTGTGCCTATACTATCGCTGGTTGCCATCCACAACTCCAAAACTTTTAGACCTAACGATCACCTTTTACTCTCTTCCTCTTGTTCATTACTCTTCAGAATATTCATTCTCATCCAATTTTACTGCTTACTATTAAAATTCTAATTTGTTATGTTCTTCTTAATCAGAATTCTTCTTTCAATTTTATCCCTTAATTTTTACTAGCAGAGCAGCTCGTGCATTCGCCGACATGTGTTATTTTTAGGTCTCAAAAGAACAAGATTAATTTTAAAAAAACCTTGGTTGCATTAAATAATATCAAATAAAAATTATATATATAACTTGAAATACTATGTGTAGATTATAAAAAAGGATAAAAAAATAAATATATTATAAAAAATATCAATATAATAATAGAAAAAGCTCAAGCATATATTATTCATTATCTGGCAAGTGGCAACTATAGTTTATACTCAATGTGTATAATTTAAATTTAACACACTAATTAAGGATGACTATCGGTTTTTATTTTAACAAAAAAATTTAACAAACACTTTAATAGAAATAAATATCAACATTCTGTAAAAAGATGGTATTTTTATAAATAGCTTAGTTCACTACTAGAAAATGGATTAATACAGATAGATTTAGTTCTTATTACAGACGAATATTTGGTTACCGACAAAATTACCGACGGATTTTGTCCTTCTGTAAAAGTCCCGTCAGAAATTATTTACCAACGGATTTTTTTCCGTTGAAAAATTACAGACGGACTTTTACCAGTTACTGATAGATTTTCCCTCTATACATTCTCCATCCATTTCCCAAAGACGACGAACTTTCTGACGGATTTTTCGTCTGTAATTACAGACAGATTTTTCGACGGATTTTCCGTCTGTAAATTACAGACGGATTTTTTGACGAATTTTCCGTCTGTAATTTGAACTTTGGAAAATCATCTCACACTCTGATTACAGACAGAAAATCCATCTGTAAATCCGTCAATAAGGTAAAAAAGAATTTTTCTTTATTTTTCTAATTACAAAATAAACTTATTTTCATACAAAATAAATATAAATTTAATACAAATTTTTATCTAATTTGTATTCGAATATTTATAATATTTCAAAAAATAAACAAATTCATCGTATTATCAAACTAAAAGAAAAGTACTATAAACAAGCAAGTCAATATAATTCAAAACATAAACAAAATATATTGATCATCAACTATAATTCCTAGTATATTGTTCAACCATACTAAAACTATCAGCTATAGTCTTCAATGTCATCTTCATCCTCATCATCATCATAGCCCTCATCCGAAGACATTGAGGGTGGTGGCGGTGGCGGTGGTAGTGGAACTTCACTAGAACTACTTGACGCTCTAAGCTTCTCATAATAGCTGAGACATTGAGGGTTGGTGTACGGCCCAACTACTTCTTCTGTTCCACATAAACACAAAATAAGAAAAATTTTACATAAATAGATGTCTATTAAATAAAATCTAAAGCCACTTAAATTATGTTACCATCCTCTCTATAGTTGAGCTCAATGGAATAGAACCACCGCAATGGACAGAACCACCTAAGAGTGACGCTCGATTCTCTCTTGCTTTTTTTCTTATATTTTTTCATTTCTCATCTGTTTCCCAGTACCTTTCCAACACCTTTTTGTAAGCAGAAATTAGCCATTCGTGGGTTGTATCCACACCCTCACGAATATTTGACATCATTTAGCTAAATCGCTTACTTGTCCTATACTTGAAAGCCCTCAAGAAAAACTCATCATCATCATCATCAATAAGAAAGTGGCTCTGCACATACTCATCAAATTGCTACTTATAAGATTCAAATCACATGAACAATATTCAATCAAGTTATGATTAAAGACAAGTTATGATTAAAAAAGAAAGAACAAAGAAAACAAAGAGCACATAACTCTCTCACTTTGACTATATTACACACAGAACAAAAATAGGAACAACATTATAAATTGCTACAAATAGAAATTGGTGCTGCTATTGAAAACTAGGACCTGTGTTAAGCCAAATAGTTTCTCACTTGTTCTATAAATCCAAATAACAATCAACTATCAACTAATCACCTACTATATTTCAATCCAAAATAATTTTATTCAATCCAACACTTTTACCTTCCACTCCTTAAACCAAAACTTTTTGTCGGAAGAGGGTCATCTCCAGGAGGTAGATTGTATGGAATTACAATTACGGGCCAACAAGAATAAGGCTTGCTAAATTGGATATTTGGGGTAAACCCATCAGAGCAAAGACCTAACCTAATGTTTCTAGGCTCTAAAGCAAAATCAGAGTGGATACGGTCAAAGCTTTTCCATGCCTCCCCATGTGACGGATGGGTCATCACGCCATCATCACGTTAGTTTTTTATATGCCACGTCATGTGCGGAGCTGAACTCATTGACGCATAAAGCCTTCGAAGTATATGGATTAAGGGTAAGTAGTGCATCCGTCTGACAGGAACTCTCTTGAACTTACAACCACCATCAGAAATAGGCTTGAATCTAGGTGCTTCACAAAACTTGCAACTAGTTAGAGCAGCATCGTATTTTCGATATAACATGCAATTGTTTGAGCAACAATCTATTTTGATTGCCTTCAATCCAAGCTTTTGCACTAACTTCTTAGCCTCATAGTAATCCCTAGGTATGGCACTACCCTCAAGAGCAATTTCCCTAATTAAGGTGGCCCACTGCTTAAATGACTCCTGTGACATTAGATGTTGCAACATTTATATATATAGTATATGAAGTATCTCACAAAGACCGGAACCTAATAATAAGCTAAGGAGACAGCTTCAAACAAGTTAGTAATGTACTGTTTAATGTTGATGATAGCCACATCTGCATTTTTTGCATGCTTCTATTAGATATATAGATATACAAATAATGGATTAATCCTTTTTGCTAATTCTCCAACAAATCCATCAAAGTTTCAAGGTGTGTGTCATGTAAGTAGTAGATAGATGTCAATTGCTCATTAGCCATAAACAAGTGACCTAACTAACGATAATGATAATGATGAGAGAGCAAGTACTACGAAGAATTGGAACTAGTGGTCACATGATGTCACTATCCAATATTTGTTAATAACAGACAAAGATGCACATTTTTATTGAAAAATAATAATAATAAATAACTAAAAAAATAAGTAAGCCATGAATTAGAGTATCCTCATTCAGATAGTGATAGAACTAGTAATGCTATTCAAGGATAGGTAAAGAAAGCATACCTTAACAGAGACAATACCATTAGAGTATCCTCGTCCAGATTTTTCTTCAATGACATCTCAGAGCCCCAATCAAACCACAACAGGTTCTATATCGGTAGAACCAAACAAGCCTAGAAACCAGAAGTTGTTGGTTTTAGGCAGGGCTAGGTGAGAACATTTTCTTGGTCAAGTGTTTAATGAAAAAATGGCCATATCAAGAAGTATTCGCAGAGCACTAAATTAACTGCTAATATATTTAAAACAGGACCATGCAAGAAACAAATGAAGAATTGCTTTGAATGTAAAATGAATGTTGCACATTGATACAACCAATTAACATGCATCCACATTCTAATAACAAAAACACAAAAAACTTGGTACCTTATCTTCAATCTTCGAAACTGCTTACTGGTGTCATTGCCTAGCAGAACTGCTCAGGTAGATAATTTATTTGTTTCATTTTATTTTTTAAATTATTTCTCAATCTTGTATGGTTGCATAACCTGAGCATGAAAAATGTTAAAAGTTGAAGTCATTTTTCTGAGTTCTTACTTCTTAATAACACATAAAAATATCAACTACTCTTAAAAAGAAAAACCATATTAGATTTTCTGGATGCTTTATTAATTAATTGCACACTTCCTCAATTTCTCCAAAATTAAAAACAACCACAGTAGGGGTAAAGACTAAAGACACTAACTCTGTTGGACTCTCAACCAATTGATACAATCATGATTTCATACATTCTTGGATCAATTTATTTGGATATAATTTGTATCCGGAAACATTGATTCAAGGAAACTCATGATCAATGGCACATTATAGTAATAAATCTCCATACACCCCAGGTAGCGCTTTACCTTTTACAAGTGATTAAAATGTATTATCTTCATATAAAAGTAAATTCTTATATGACTGCTACCTGAAAAATTTGTGTCTTTTAAAGTAAATATCACATGATATAATCAAGAAAAGCATATATCTTGTTATTGACCACTTATACCTACATGACAGGACTAAGGATAAGGGATTTTTACTTTTTCAGGTTTACAAGTTAAGACGGATTTTGAGAATATGAAGCATTCTGCATCCATTGAACAACTTTAAGCACAGTAAAATAGACGTAGGTGTGGATTGTTGGTAATTAAAGTTGATGAAGAAGATGAAGTGCCTTCTATGATACCTAAAGCTGTCACAACAAATGGATCTTTGATGTATGAAACATGCAAGGTATTGATTATTGAAAGATGGTGCGTCGGTCCTAGTTATATTGATTAACAAATAAAAGTACCATGAGAAGTTTTTTACTTGTGATATACTAACAGAATTGACCCAGCTCGACAACTCACACAATGAACAATTAAAAAACTTGGAGGAAGAAAAACAACATCAAAAGAAACCAAGAGTGGAATAGATCATAAATCACAGCACAGCTACTCGAAATTAAAGATCCAAACAAACAAATAAAGAAAAAAAGAGAAAAGTTTGTGGCAATTAATAGTGACTCACAGTGAACTCAAGTCAGCTTCGGGCATAGCCTCCAAATCCTAGAAAAGATAGATTACTTGATTATTCCCATTAAAAAAAAAACTTAAGTACCAGAAAGCAACTAACCAAATCAAATTCTGCAGGAACAAATTCTAACAGAAGAAATCAAAGAGATAAACCAAAAGGTTGATAAGGAAATAAGAAAAAAATCAAAGGAAGCAGAGATAAAATCACAAAATCAGAAATGAAATCACAAAATCAAAGACAAAAACGGCGAGGAGCAGAGAATCAGAAACGACGCATGGCGAGGAGGGGAGGAACCCTTCGTGACGGTGACGCCACGAGCTCAACTCAGAACTTGGTGCGACGGCGAGGAGAGGAGGAACCAACAATGCGAAGAGGGCCGAGTAGAGCTTCTCCAGATGACGAAGGTACCCACGATTTGTCCCGCCGGCGGCGACAGCACCTTCTACCGGAGGAGAAGCGTTCGACGACAACTTTGAAGAGGGAGGGATGAGGGTGAAAATGAGTTCATAGGTCAGGAGGAGAATGGAGCTCGATAAGGGTGGTGATAAAATTAGGGGTAACTTAATATTTCAATTTTTCGTCTGTAAAAATTTAATAAAACGCAGCGTTTTGTCTATCTAATCACAGAAAAAAAATTTTTACCGATATAATTATCGACGGATTCTGTTTTCCGTCTATAATTTATGCTAATTTTTTTTTATTTTCCGACAAAAAATCTTTCTGAAATTCTGTCTGTATTTTCGTGGGATAAAATTCGTCAGAAATATCCGTCTGTAATAACTAATTTTCTAGTAGTGATTTTTTATAATTTTTATTTATTCTTATTCATTTTAATTTTTCTCTACTCTACTCTACATGTTATATCCTCAATGAAATAAAATAATTTTTTTTACAAATAACCAACACAATACAAAACCTCAAAATACAAAATTCTTCAAAAATCATAACAACAAAAATAGTAAAACTTCGATTTTCTAACATTACATAAAATGTAACTCCTAAAATTATTCTAACATATGGTAATTTTTAATCTGTCTAACATTACATAAAATGCAACCCCTAAAATTATCCTAACACATGGTAATTTTTAGTCTGAACTATTGACAAAATTATAAATACCTATAAAACATGGACACCATTTTCATCATCAATCTAAAATAAAAAAAAAATTCAATTCTAAGAGAACTCTATATAGCATCTAGTTCATGGAATTTTCTAGTTTAATAGATATTAATTTCTCCAAATGAACAATATTTTAAACCAGATAATATACAATAGTGCAGCTTTAGTTACATATTAAACTTGATCAAAGTCAATCAATTTATCTACAAAATTAAAGCCTGGTTGATGAATCTTATTTCTGACCACTCTAGTCATCATTGCAAGACCTATAGTTACAATTACATTACTGAACAAAATATCATTAATTGATTATTATAAAAATACTGAATAATAAAAATGAGACTATATAAAAGAAGTGAGATGAATTCGGTAATAATAAAAATAAGTTAGATATATGGTTCTCAAAAAAAAAAAAAAACCTATTATGTAACTAATGATATACTATATAATCAACAAACTATAATTTGCCTTGGTAAATAAAAGCCAAAGCAAAATTAAGCTATTAGAGAGTTCACTTAATAAAAGTAAAAAAAAAAAAATTTGATAGCATCAAGTTATACGAATTGGATAAACACCACAATCGATTAGCCTTTTTCACAATTAATCAAATATGATTGACAAAATCAAGGCTCAAACTTTGCATAGAAAAAAAAAAATCAAAACCCTAAATGGAACATGTATCTAGCAAAGCAAAACATCATCACTTATTATTGCTCCCTAGTTTTGACATCACAAATTTTGGCATCATAGATTTAGAATATAATAAAAATTCTACAATATGATAGAAAGAGATATTATATCTGAGTCTCAGATCCAATCAACTTATGCTATTGCAATTAAAGAGTTAAAAAAGAAAAAGAACACATATCCAAACAATGAAGAGATTCATCTATAAATAAAATTTGTGGTCTCATCACAAACTATATTTTGGTTTGAAACTTCAATTAGAATGACAATAAGCAAAGACAACTAACCTAGTTCCTGCAACATTATGACCAAATTCATGAACATAATTGATATGATGATAGAAGTACATATATATCTAGCATCCACAAATAATAAACTGAAATCAGGCAGCTGCATAAGTTTCAATTAATTAGTAGGACTGTAAGAGGATTATAAAGGAAGATTATTTATATTTATCTTTTTTTTCCAGTTTCACCATCAGTAACATTTTTTTTATTTAAAAAAATATAGACATAAGGTGCATGTATTCGAAGATTGACAACTAAACACTCCCAAACTCAGAATAAACATAAAACAGAACAACACAATATAACAACAATAACAATATTCAATATTAAAATATAAGCATAAGCAACCATATAATAAATAATAAATAACTAAGCATAAGCATAAGCGGGAACATTTATATATAAGTCGTATTCATAATTCAATGAGCCAACGACATAGAAGTGTTATAACTATTTTCCTTTTCTAGCTGAGTTCCCTGGTATGGATTCTACTTCTACACCCAGATACGAAGAAGCTCCAGTGAGGTTAGTTCCTATTAATTATTAAATTCTCATTGATAACACTACTAATTAAGAGATGAACTTGTGAACTCTTTGCTTCTATTTCAGTGTTTTTTTCCATGCATTGTATATTATCTTAGAACCTTTCTTTGTCTTCTTAGGGAGGGAAACGAAGACGTGGCTAAGTTCAAAGAATCAATGGAAATCATTGTTATATTCTCGAACCTTCAGCTTTCTCTGATTTCCTTCTTCAAAGGTGATAAAGTAGGTCAAGATTACTTTTCATCCCACCCCAATGTTGCGAGGGCTATGGTTTTGTTGATTCAGCTCTTGTTCTTGGTGGGGCTTATGGGAACAATGCTTCCCGACCGCGTCCCAGGGAAGATCTTAGGGTGGATCATACTGGTTCTTGGAGGAGTGTCCTCTGTTTTGGTTCTTAATATGATATAGAACCAATTGCATGCTTTTTATTGTTGTTGTAATTAAGAAAATGAGTACACCATAGTCTACTCTACCCAAACTATTGGAAGCTTAGTTGAGTTAAATCTATTAAATTATAATAGTAACATGCTGTGACATACTCTGTCTCATTGGTGTTGGAGTGATTCTTCTTGTTGTATTACTTAGGGAGTGTATCAAATATGTTGTAAACTTTGGAGTATATCAAATATGCATATATATGCTGTAACCTTTTTTTGTGTTATTTTTGTTGTGTGTGTGTGTTTTTTTTTTAATGTTATTGGTACACTAAACTCAGCTATTAAAATTAGTTATTATGTATCTGTGTATAAATATATGTATTATTTAATTCATTTTTAATATATATTTTATATTTTAACATGTATTTTATATTAGTTGTTGATTTTGATAGCTAATTTTAATATACACGCAACATAATTTTTTTTATCAACTTATTTTATTTTATTTTATTTTATTGGGTGGGATAGGGGGTCTCCCATAGAAGAAAACAGAGGAAGTAAACTCAGATCCTCTTAACCTAAAATAACCAAAAGCATCAAAAGAGAAGGCGCTTGAGATATATCAGGAGGAGAGCATCAAAGATGTGAAGACCAAGTCATATAATATTTCACATAAGAAAAAAGTCATATGGAATTTGATAATGCAAAAAAATAAACCCAATTTTTGTAATAAATATGAAGACAATGACAGCAGATATTGACAATTCAAAGATACATGTAGAGTTGGAAGTGAGTCGAGTTGAGTCGAATTAGATTAAGCTCAAGCTCGGCTCACGAAAATTGAGCTTGGCTCACGGCTCAACTTATTAACAATCGAACCTATTTTTTAATTTCAAGTTCGGCTCACCAAAAGCTCATGAGTTGGCTTGAGCTCACGAGTTGACTCAAATAACAGGAACATAATCTATAATTTTATATTAATAAATTATTTATATATTTTTAAAAATATTAAAAGAGATTAAATTTATATATTGTGTATCTATCAATTATAAATTTTTTATTTATGTCTTACATCAAAATTATATATAAAAAATGAATATAAAATTTTAAATAATTAAGAATATTAATATATATGTAAAATTATATATTACTATTATATATATAATCGAGTCAACTCACGAACTAATGAGTTGAGATTATTCAAGCTAAAGCTCAGCTTATTTAATTTATGAGCTCAATTCTAGGCTTAAGTTCACTTATTAACTCACGAGTTCAGCTTATCGAACTATTAACGAATCGAGTTGAAGTTGATTTATGAGATTTTTTGACTCACTTCCAACCTTAGATACAAGACCGTAAAAGAACCAATCTTAAATAGTAAAAGAATAAATATTTGAAAGGAGTTAAATCAGGAGCTACATAAATGCGTGTATTTAATAGATATATTTGTTATGCATAATTGTGGTATTATCATGAAGCACGAAGGCAAGCATGATGGCAAGTATGATGGGCATGGGAGGAGACTTTGGTATGCTGGGGAGTGGTCTAATGGAGAGCGCCATGGGTGTGGGTTCCGACTTCTTATTCTGCATCAAGATGCTTGTCCACAAACATCATTGGAAGATAGTTTTCTTGAAATTTGGTTTTGATTTTGTTTCCTCTTTTTTGATATTCTTAGATTAAAATTTGATTATAATTTTTTTTATTATAAAAGGATATTTTGGTCACAACAATTAAAAACAATTATTTAGTCTTTTAGTAAAAATAATCACAAGGATACATATGTCTATTTATAAAGATATTTTGGTATGCTTATTGATATAATATTTTTCAAAAAATTTAATATATTTGTGGCGACTTTTTTTTCGTTTATTTTTTTTATCCTATCAGTACGTTTAAATTAGTTGTTCTACTGAATCAAGCACATTATTCATTTATTTTCTTTATTCTATCAGTACGTTTAAATTATGCTCTCTAATACAATATATTTGTTATTAAAAAAAGAAGATTGTTGAATTAAGATTGATTATTTTATTATTGACAAATATAATTGTAAGGTTATTGGAATATATCCCAAATACTTTTTATGTGTTTAATATGTGTTATTAATAATGTAATAGGTATCTCCATGAGATCACGATGAATAAGCTGAAAACTCAAGTAATTTAGACTACATCTGACGTTAAAAGAGAAAAAAAAGATAGGATTAAGTATTTTTTGTTGTTCCTAACATTTTGGGTCAAAATTAAAATCGTCTCCGATTCTTTATTTTTTTGGAAAAATGATAAATAGGTCTTTGATATTTTTATTCGTGGACATTTTACTCTATCAGGATTGGAAAATACAACCTTCAAAATGCCTGACATATGGGTCCTTCCGTTCAATCAACTCTCTGATATTAAACGGATGATAAACCACTATTTTATGGTTTATATTGTGTTTAATTGTGTGGTTTTATCATGATCTTTACCCACTTATTCATTAATCTAGCATGCATTTATATTTCCTTCCTAAAATTATTGCATGATTGAAAACTTGCTTCCTAGAGACTTTTAATTATGTATTTTAATTTTCCTTTATTCCATTCGATGCCGTGATCTGTGTGTTAAGTGTTTCAGGCTTTATAGGGTATGAATGAGTTGGAGATTGGAAAGGAAGCTTGAAAAAATGGAAGGAACACAAGAAATTGAAGAGATGACCAGCGAGAAGTGACGCGGTCGCATGGCTCACGCGACCGCGCGAAAGAGAAGAAATCGTAGTGACGCGGCCACATGGCTCACGCGACCGCGCGGATTGGAATAGCACAAGTGACGCGGAGGCGTGGACGACGCGCACACGTGGCAAGGCAAAACGCCGAATGACGCGTCCGCATGAATGACGCGATCGCGTGACGTGCGCGATCTGCATAATCTGCAGAATTCGCTGGGGGCGATTTTGGGCCCTGTTTTGATCTAGTTTTCGGGCCAGAAAAGCAGACTAGAGCCAGAGAACATGCAGAAACCGAGGACAACATTCATTCTACACAATTTTAGTTTTTAGATCTAGTTTTACTCCTCCTCTAGGTTTTCTCTCTACACATTCATAGTTCTTAGGATTTTATTTTTATTGCTTTTTGCATTGGGATATTGAGAAGAGTTATTACCTCATCAAGACTTCGTCATTCTAGTTCGTTTTCTTTACTTGGCTCTTACTCTTCCATGTCCTTTAGTTTACTTAATTTTACTATTGGATTATTTTTAGAATTTATTAATACAAGGATTACATTTATTTTTAATTGATTTTGTTTATTTTTATTTATCATGTCTTTCTTTAATTCCCTTTCCTATGTTATGAATTCTACATTCACAATGAGCGAGTAGTTCCCTAACTTGACGGGGAGTTGATTGAAAGGAACCCTTGAGTTGGAATGCTTAAAAGAAAAATTGTAATTGGGTTTATTGTTGAATTGCCCTCTAGTCACTGACTCCAATACCTTTTAACTGAGTGGGTTGGACCTTGTGAATAGAAGTAGCATTCCAACTTGTTTGACTTTCCCTTACCTAGTAAGGGATAACTAAACAGGACAACCTTCAATTGTCAATTAATCTTGAGAGTACTCCAACAAGAATAGGGCTTCCAGCTAATCTACTCCCAGTCAAGGCTTTTATTTAAATTATTTAAATTCTCCAATTTAATTTCCTATTTAATCGATTCAAACCCTTTTTGAAAAACATCCGATTAATAAAATAGCACACCTTTCTGCAACTCGTTGGGAGACGACCTGGGATTTATACTCCCAGTATTTTAATTTTAATTTTTGTGACACCCTTCTAAATTGATAAGCGGATTTCTGGTTGGTTAAGAACTATACTTGCAACGCATATCTTATAACAATTCTTAACTCGCCAATTTTCGCCACGTCAATTTTTGGCGCCGTTGCCGGGGAGTTGCAATAGAGTGCTAAAGTTATTAATTGGAATTTATTTATTTGCATTTTATTTTATTTTGCTACTATGAGCTGCATGTTTCTTTCGTTAAATGACGCGTTCACTTCCTGATCCAAGCTTGCCAATATTCGATCCTGAGATTGAAAGAATTATTTCACGAATAAGGCGAGCTCGGCGTCGGTTAGTCCTCTCTGAGGGCGGATCTGAAACGTCAGTTGAGGAAAAAACCAGCTCCCGCTCTACTGATTCGGTTGATTTACGTGCAGGCGACATGGCAGCACCTAGGAGAGTTACTATCCAGGAGGAGGGAGCCCCTGATTTTACAATGCAGCCGTTTCAGGCGCATCACCCAGCGGTGGCTACAGACTTTGAAATAAAGACTGCACTGCTCAATTTGATGCCCAAGTTTCATGGCTTACCTGCTCAAGAGCCTATCAAGCACCTGAGAGATTTCCAAGCAGCCTGTTCTACTGTCAGGCGTGATGGTGCAGATGAAACTTCAATTTTGTTGAAAGCTTTCCCGTTTTCTCTTGAGGGAAAGGCAAGAGAGTGGTACTACACTCAACTCGCAGCAACTGTATCCGACTGGGATACACTTAGAAGAGAATTTTTGGAAAAATTCTTTCCAGCTGAAGTTACTGATAAACTGAGGAAAGACATTTCCATGATTGTTCAGGATGAATCCGAGACTCTCTATGAATATTGGGAGCGCTTCAATAATCTTCTGGAAGCATGCCCCCATCATATGATTGACAAGATAGTGTTACTCGGTTACGTCACACAGGGCATGAGGCCCCAAGATAAGACCACATTGGAAAGTGCTAGCAATGGGTCTATGAAGAAGTACAAGACTACTGATGAGGCATGGCAATTGATCAGCGACTTAGCTGAATCTACCAGGAACCACAGGCAGAAACAAGGTCGTTCAAAAGCTGTTGCAGAAGTATCCTCTAGCAGAGAGACTGCTGCTCTAACTCAGAGTATCTGTGAAATGACCAACTTGCTGAAGCAGATGCAATTGAATCAACAACAAGTTCAGCAAGCTCAACCTCCTCCACCGCAGCAAAGCCAACAGTTAGTCCCACAGAGAGTTTGCGGAGTCTGTGCTGATTATAGCCATTATACTGATGAATGCCCGCAGCTCCAGTAGGAAGACAACACCGTGGCATCCACTCATAACTTCTATGACCGTCCCAACCAAGGGTACAATCAAGGTGGCAATTATAGCCATGGATGGCAGGACAATTCTAACCAGAATTGGAGGGACAACAATAACAGAGGAGGCAGAGACAATCAGGGAAACCAGAAGTGGAACAATAACAATAACAGGCAGCAGAACCGGAACCAGCCTTACAGAACACCTCACCTGAGGCAATCCCAAGGACCACAGAATACCCAACAGCAGACCTCTCAAATTACTTATCATTCTTCATCTGCTAATGATGAGTTACTGTAATCTATTGATCGGAGACAACAGACCATGGAAAATAACCTTTATGCTACACTAAATGGTCTGAACTCTACCTTGCAAGCTCTTGTCTCACAGATTGGATCAATGAATAACTCCAGTAACCAACCTTTGAGCTCCACTGAAATCCCCTCTCAACCATTACACAATCCAAAGGGAGGCATTAATGCCATCACCCTAAGGTCCGGAACCACACTGTAGGAGAGGAATCAGGAGGAGCCAAACCCACCAGAACACGCCTCAGCTGAAGAGGTAGTGGAAATAGAAGATGTTGAAGAGGAAGAGGACATACAGGACATAGCTGAAAAAGAAGAAGCTCAACCACAAGAGAAAGCACCAAAAGGCGCAGACACTGCAGAAAACACCACCCCATTCCATTTCCACAACTTGCAAGGAAGCCCAGGAAGCAGCTGGAACCTGATCCCAAAATGGTAGAAATATTTAAAAAGGTTGAGGTAACTGTTCCTCTTTTTGATGTTATTCAACAGGTACCTAAATATGCAAAGTTTCTAAAAGATTTATGTATACATAAAGACAAAATTAATGAATTAGAAACTATTCCTTTAGGTAGTTCCATATCTGCTTTAATGGGAGGGTTACCTGAAAAGTGTAGTGACCCAGGTCCTTGTATAGTTAATTGTACTATTGGTGGTGTAGTAATTTCTGATTGCATGTGTGATTTAGGAGCATGTGTTAGTATAATGCCTTTGTCTATATATGATATTTTGAGGCTCCCTCCCTTAAAAAGGTCGGCAGCTCGTTTTGTGTTAGCAGATAAAAGCATTATTACAGTGGCTGGAGTTGCTGAAGATGTTTTAGTGGGAATCAAGGGGCTCACGTTTCCCACTGATTTTTATATCTTGGAGATGCCCCAAAATGACTCAGAGAAGCCATCATCAATCCTACTTGGAAGACCATTCCTGAAGACATCAAAGTTCAAATTGGATGCTTTTTCAGGAACATACTCTTTTGAAATAGATGGCCGAATAGTAATCTTCAATCTGAATGGAGTCATGAACCATCCTCCAGAAGATCATTCTATCTTTCAGTGTGACATCATAGATGAGCCTGTAGCTGAAGTTCACCAGGAGGAGTTAGAAGAGAAGCACACAGGACAAGGTCCGAGTGTGGGGACATTCTTGAACGACAATGAGGGCACTTTGCCATTTTCACCAGCTCCAGACAATCCAGAGCCTGCCCATGATCAGAAGTTAGAATTAAAGCCCCTTCCTCCACACCTCAAATATGCTTATCTTGAAGACGAGTAGAAGTTTCCAGTCATCATTGCAAGGGAACTCACTTCTCAACAAGAAGAGCAGTTACTTAGTGTGCTGAGGAGGCACAAGAAGGCACTTGGTTGGAGTTTGGCAGACATAGTAGGCATCAACCCTCAAGTATGTGAGCACAGAATATTTTTAGAAGAGGGAGAAAGACCTGTCCATCAACCCCAGAGAAGACTGAACCCCACTATCTTAGAGGTTGTCAAGAAGGAAGTGACCAGACTACTGGAGGCAGATATCATCTACCCCATTTCAGACAGTGAATGGGTTAGCCCAGTACAAGTGGTGCCCAAGAAGTCTGGAGTCACTACAGTGAAGAATGAGCATGGAGAGCTCATAGCAACCAAAGTACAGAACGCTTGGAGGGTCTACATTGATTACATGCGTCTCAATCAAGCTACCCGTAAGGATGATGAGCGGATATTTTATACGCTTTTTGGGGTTAATTTCATGTAGTTTTTAGTATGTTTTAGTTAGTTTTTAGTATATTTTCATTAGTTTCTAGGCAAAATTCATATTTCTGGACTTTACTATGAGTTTGTGTATTTTTTTGTAATTTCAGGTATTTTTTGGCTGAAATTGAGGGAGCTGAGGAAAAATCTGATTCAGGCTGAAAAAGGACTGCTGATGTTGTTGGATTCTGACCTCTCTGCACTCGGAATGAAATTTCTGGAGTTACAGGAGTCCAAACGGCGCGCTCTTAATTGCGTTGAAAAGTAGACATCCAGGGTTTTCCAGCAATATATAATAGTCCATACTTTGCTCAAGGATAGATGACGTAAACTGGCATTCAACGCCAATTCCATGTTGTAGTCTGGCGTAAACGCCAGAAACAGGTTACAAGTTGGAGTTAAACGCCCAAAACAGGTTACAACCTGGCGTTTAACTCCAAAAACAGCCTAAGCACGTGTAAAGCTTAAGTCTCAGCCCCATCACACACCAAGTGGACCCCAGAAGTAGATTTCTGCACTATCTATCATAGTTTACTCATTTTCTGTAAACCTAGGTTACTAGTTTAGTATTTAAACAACTTTTAGAGATTTACTTTGTACCTCATGACATTTTAGATCTAAAATTTGTACTCTTTGACGGCATGAGTCTCTAAACTCCATTGTTGGGAGTGAGGAGCTCTGCTGTGTCTCGATGAATTAATGCAATTATTTCTGTTTTCTATTCAAACACGCTTGTTTCTATCTAAGATGTTCATTCGCACTTCAATATGATGGATGTGATGATTCATGACACTCATCATCATCCTCAACCTATGAACACGTGCCTGACAACCACCTCCGTTCTACCTTTGATTGAATGAATATCTCTTGGATTCCTTAATCAGAATCTTCGTGGTATAAGCTAGAATCTATTGGCAGCATTCTTGAGAATCCGGAAAGTCTAAACCTTGTCTGTGGTATTCCGAGTAGGATTTAGGGATTGAATGACTGTGACGAGCTTCAAACTCACAAGGGTTGGGCGTAGTGACAGACGCAAAAGGACCAATGGATCCTATTCCAGCATGAGTGAGAACCGACAGATGATTAGCCGTGCGGTGACAGCGCACCTGGACCATTTTCACTGAGAGGACGGATGGTAGCCATTGACAACGGTGATCCACCAACATACAGCTTGCCATAGGAGGAACCTTGCGTGCATGAAGAAGAAGACAGGGGGAAAGCAGAGATTCAGAAGACAAAGCATCTCCAAAACTCCAACATATTCTCCGTTACTGCAGAACAAGTATTTATTTCATGCTCTTTTATTTTTCGCAATTCAAACTGATAAATATAATTGATATCCTGACTAAGAGTTACAAGATAACCATAGATTGCTTTAAGCCAACAATCTCCGTGGGATTCGACCCTTACTCACGTAAGGTATTACTTGGACGACCCAGTGCACTTGCTGGTTAGTGGTACGAGTTGTGAAAAGTGTGATTCACAATTTGTGCACCAAGTTTTTAGCGCCGTTGCCGGGGATTGTTCGAGTTTGGACAACTGACGGTTTATTTTGTTGCTTAGATTAGGAAAAATTTTTCTTTTTGGTTTAGAGTCTTCTATTATTGTTTTTGGTTGAAAATTTTTTTTAAATCCTTATTTTCTCTTTTTATTTTTTTTTGAAAATTTTATAAACTGATAATTGAGTTTTTCTATTTGAGTTTAGTTTCATATTTTAAGTTTGGTGTCAATTGCATGTTTTTTTTATTTTTTATTTTCTTTTAAATTTTCGAATTGTTGTTCATTGTTCTTTCTTAATCTTCAAGTTGTTCTTGTTTGTTTTCCTTGTTTGATCTTTAGTTTTTCTTGTTTTGTGTCTTTTCTTGTTTTTCTTGTGTTTCTTCTTTTTAAAAAAAAATATCAGTTTCCAAAGAAAATTTTATTTATTACATACAATATTAAAACACTTTAAATTTATAGCTCAATTGGATAGAGCGTTGTGCTTATGTTCTTGGTAATTGGCTATCTCTTTTTAAAAATTTTTCAAAAATAATTTTTCTTTGATTAAATCTTGTGCCAAACTTTAAGTTTGGTGTTTTCTTGTTAATTTTTCTTTAGTTTTCAAAAATTTTATTTTGGTTTTCTAAAAATTTTAAGTTTGGTGTTCTATCTTCATGTTCTTGTTGTTCTTGTGAGTCTTCAAAGTGTTCTTGAGTCTTCCTTGTGTTTTGATCTTAAAATTTTTAAGTTTGGTGTTCCTTGGTGTTTCCCTCCAAAATTTTCGAAAATAAGGAACATTAGATCTAAAAATTTTAAGTTTTGTGTCTTTTGTGTGTTTTTCTCTTTCATCATAAAATTCAAAAATAAAAAAAATATCTTTTCTCTCTATTTTAAAGTGAATTTTTGAAAATTGCTTTTAAAATTCAGATTTCTATTTCAAAATTTAAAATCTTTTTCAAAAATCATATCCAAAGTTTTTCAAATCTTCTTAATTAAGTAATTATTTTAGTTTTAATTTTTTTTATTCTTAATTTTCGAAATCTATATTTAATTTCTAGTTATTTTATTTCATTTTTTCGTTCTCTTTTTATAAAATAAAAATAAAAATATATTTTAATTGCAATTCACATCAATTCCCTTTTCTCCATCATGGACTTAAGTGGAAATGAGCAGTCCAGAAGGACTCTGGGGTCATATGCTAACCCCACTACTGCTTCATATGTGAGCAGTATCTGTATACCCTCCATTGGAGTCAGTAGCTTTGAGTTGAATCCTCAGCTCATTATCATGGTGCAGCAAAGTTGTCAGTATTCTGGTCTTCCACAGGAAGAACCTACAGAGTTTCTGGCACAGTTTTTGCAAATTGCTGACACAGTACATGATAAGGAAGTAGGTCAGGATGTCTACAGATTATTACTGTTTCCATTTGCTGTAAAAGACCAAGCTAAGAGGTGGTTAAATAACCAACCTAAGGCTAGCATAAGGACATGGAAACAGCTGTCAGAAAAATTCCTGAATCAATACTTCCCTCCAAAATGGATGACACAGCTAAGGCTAGACATCCAAGGCTTTAAACAAGGAGATAATGAATCTCTTTATGATTCCTGGGAGAGATACAAAGAGATGCTAAGAAAATGCCCCTCTGAAATATTTTCAGAATGGGTGCAGTTAGACATCTTCTATTATGGGCTTACAGATAAAGCTCAAATTTCTCTAGATCACTCAGCTGGTGGATCTATACACATGAGAAAGATAATTGAAGAGACTCAAGAGCTTATTGATACAGTTGCCAGAAATCAGCATCTGTACATAAGCAGTGAATCTTCCATGAAAGAAGAGGCTAAAACAGTAACTGCTGAACTCAATCCTGCAGAACAAATTACTGAATTCAATCAGCAATAAGACTTTCTAACAAAACAGCTGGCCGAATTCAAGGAGATACTACAAGACACAAGAATGGCTAATATAAATATGGAGGTACAGTTGAAGCAAACAGAACAACATTTATCAAAACAAATAACAGAAGAGTGCCAAGCAGTTCAATTAAGAAGTGGAAAAACATTAAATACCTCACTTCAAGGCAGCAGGAAGCCAAGAAATGAACAAACTGCTATCCAAAATCCCTCTGAGGATAGTAAGAGCCCAGAGAGGAATAACTCTGGCGTTCAAACGCCAGAAACAAGCAAGGAGTTGGCGTCAAATGCCAATTGGAAGCTCAGTTCTGGCGTTCAAACGCCAGAAACAAGTAAGGAGTTGGCGTCCAACGCTACTTTAGCTTCTAACCCTGGAATTCAAATTCCAGTAAGGGATCAGACACACACAAGTGCTGATAACAACCCCTCTAAAAAGGCTTCTCCAACCACCTCTGTAGGAAATAAACCTGCAGCAACTAAGGTTGAGGAATATAAAGCCAAGATACCTTATCCTCAGAAAATCTGCCAAGAGGAGCAGGATAAGCAATTTGCTCGCTTTGCTGATTATCTCAGGACTCTTGAAATAAAGATTCCATTTGTAGAGGCACTTGAGCAAATACCTTCTTATTCCAAGTTCATGAAAGAGATCTTGAGTCATAAGAAGGATTGGAGAGAAACCGAAAGAGTTCTCCTCACTGAAGAATGCAGTGCAGTCATTTTGAAAAGCTTTCCAGAAAAACTTAAAGATCCCGGGAGCTTTCTGATACCATGCACATTAGAGGGTAATTGCACCAAGACAGCTTTATGTGATCTTAGGGCAAGCATCAACCTAATACCTGCATCCACTATCAGAAAGCTTGGCTTAATTGAATAAGTTAAACCAACCCGGGTATGTCTCCAACTTGCTAATGGCTCCATTAAATACCCATCAGGCGTGATTGAGGACATGATTGTCAGGGTTGGGCTATTCGCCTTTCCCACTGACTTTATAGTGCTGGAAATGGAGGAGCACAAGAGTGCTACTCTCATTCTAGGAAGACCTTTCCTAGCAACTGGACGAACTCTCATTGATGTCCAAAAGGGGGGAAGTAACCTTGAGAGTCAATGAGGATGAGTTTAAGTTGAATGCTGTCAAGGCCATGCAGCATCCAGACACATCAAAAGACTGCGTAAAAGTTGATCTCATTGACTCTTTGGTAAAGGAGGTCAACATGGCTGAGAGTCTCAAATCAGAGCTGGAAGACATCTTTAAAGAAGCTCAGCCTGATTTGGAGGGTTCAGAGGAATTGAAAGATCCTCTGAGACTTTCTCAGGAAGAGGAGAAACCTCCTAAACCCGAGCTCAAGCCATTACCACCATCCCTGAAATATGCATTTCTGGGAGAAGGTGACACTTTTCCAGTGATCATAAGCTCTGCTTTAAATCCACTGGAAGAGGAGGCACTAATTCAAGTGCTAAGGACACACAAGACAGCTCTTGGGTGGTCCATAAGTGACCTTAAAGGCATAAGCCCAGCTAGATGCATGCACAAAATCCTATTGGAGGATGATGCTAAGCCAGTGGTTCAACCACAGAGGCAGCTAAATCCAGCCATGAAGGAAGTGGTGCAGAAAGAGGTCACCAAATTACTGGAGGCTGGGATTATTTATCCTATTTCTGATAGCCCCTGAGTGAGCCCTGTTCAAGTTGTTCCTAAGAAGGGAGGCATGACAGTGGTTCATAATGAAAAAAATGAACTGGTTCCTACAAGAACAGTTACATGGTGGTGCATGTGTATTGACTACAGAAGGCTCAACACAGCCACCAGAAAGGATCATTTTCCTTTACCATTCATAGACCAGATGCTAGAGAGACTAGCAGGTCATGAATATTACTGCTTTTTGGATGGCTATTCAGGTTACAACCAAATTGCAGTAGATCCTTAGGACCAAGAGAAAATAACATTTACATGTCCTTATGGAGTATTTGCTTACAGAAGAATGCCTTTTGGTCTGTGTAATGCACCTGCAACCTTTCAGAGGTGCATGCTCTCTATCTTCTCTGATATGGTAGAGAAGTTTCTGGAAGTCTTCATGGATGACTTTTCAGTATTTGGAGACTCATTCAGCTCCTGCCTTGACCATTTAGCACTTGTTCTAAAAAGATGCCAAGAGACCAACCTAGTTTTAAACTGGGAAAAATGTCACTTTATGGTGACTGAAGGAATTGTCCTTGGGCATAAAATTTCAAACAAGGGAATAGAGGTAGATCAAGCTAAAGTGGAAGTAATTGAAAAATTACCACCACCTGCTAATGTTAAGGCAATCAGAAGCTTTCTGGGGCATGCAGGATTTTACAGGAGGTTTATAAAGGATTTTTCAAAAATTACAAAACCCCTGAGCAATCTGCTAGCTGCTGACACGCCATTTGTGTTTGACACAGAGTGTCTGCAGGCGTTTGAGACTCTGAAAGCCAAACTGGTCACAGCACCAGTTATTTCTGCACCTGACTGGACTTTACCATTTGAACTAATGTGTGATACCAGTGACCACGCCATTGGTGCAGTACTGGGGACAGAGGCATGACAAGCTTCTGCATGTCATTTATTATGCTAGCCGTATTTTAAATGATGCCCAGAAAAATTACACAACCACAGAAAAAAAATTGCTTGCAGTGGTTTATGCCATTGACAAGTTTAGATCATACTTAGTAGGATCAAAAGTGATTGTGTACACTGACCATGCTGCTCTTAAATATCTACTCATAAAGCAGGATTCAAAACCCAGGCTCATAAGATGGGTGTTGCTTCTGCAAGAGTTTGATATAGAAATAAGAGACAAAAAAGGGACAGAGAACCAAGTGGCTGATCATCTATCCCGGATAGAACCAGTGGAAGGGGAGTTTCCCCCCTCTATTGAGATCTCTGAGACCTTTCCGGATGAGCATTTGTTTGCCATTCAAGAAACACCATGGTTTGCAGACATTGCAAACTATAAAGCTGCAAGGTTCATACCCAAGGAGTACAGCAGGCAGCAAAAGAAAAAATTAATTACTGATGCAAAGTACTACTTGTGGGATGAACCCTATCTCTTTAAGAGATGTGCAGACGGAATAATCCGTAGGTGTGTGCCTAGGGAAGAAGCACAGAGGATCTTATGGCATTGCCATGGATCACAATATGGAGGCCATTTCGGAGGTGAGCGAACAACCACTAAGGTCCTCCAATGTGGCTTCTACTGGCCTACACTCTATAGGGATTTCCGAGAGTTTGTACGTAACTGTGACAGTTGCCAAAGAGCTGGTAATCTGCCTCATGGTTACGCCATGCCTCAACAGAGAATCTTGGAGATTGAGTTGTTTGATGTATGGGGAATTGACTTCATGGGACCTTTCCCACCATCATACTCAAACACTTATATTCTGGTGGCAGTCGACTATGTATCAAAATGGGTAGAGGCCGTTGCCACACCCACCAATACTAAAACAGTGCTGAAGTTCCTCCAGAAACATATCTTCAGCAGGTTTGGTGTCCCTAGAGTACTAATCAGTGATGGAGGTACTCACTTCTGCAAGAAACAGCTTTACTCTGCCATGGTCCGGTATGGGATTCGCCACAAGGTGGCGACTCCATATCATCCACAGATAAATGGGCAAGCCGAAGTTTCTAACAGAGAAGTAAAAAGAATCCTAGAATGGACTGTAAGTACCTGTAGAAAGGATTGGGCAAGAAGCTTGGATGATGCTCTGTGGGCTTACAGAACAGCATTCAAAACTCCTATAGGGACCTCTCCATACCAGCTTGTGTATGATAAGGCCTGTCATCTGCCCGTGGAACTGGAACATAAGGCCTACTGGGCAACCAGATTCCTAAACTTTGATGCCAAATTAGCTGGAGAGAAAATATTGCTCCAGCTGAATGAGCTAGAGGAATTCAGATTCACTGCTTTCGAAAATGCCAAGCTTTATAAAGAGAAATAAAAAAGGTGGCATGACAGAAAGCTGTCATCTAGAGTCTTTGAACCAGGACAAAAGATTCTGTTGTTTAACTCTAGGCTCAGGCTATTCCCCGGGAAACTGAAATCCCGGTGGAGGGGACCATATGTGATTACAAGTGTATCACCATATGGTTATGTGGAGCTTCAAGACATTGATTCTGATAAGAAGTTCATTGTTAATGGACAGAGAATCAAGCACTATCTTGAAGGCAATGTTGAGCAAGAATGCTCAAGGCTGAGGCTAGATTAAAAGCTCAGCAAGGTCCAGCTAAAGACAATAAAGAAGCGCTTGCTGGGAGGCAACCCAGCCAGTAGCAATACTTTTTCTGTTATTTTATTCTTCATTTTATTTATTTTTAAATATATGAGCTTAATATTAACAAGGTAAAGAATCAATTGCATAAGTCCACAGGGTTACAGAAGAATTCAGAGCACAAAACAGGAAAAAGGAGCTTACTGGCAAGAAAACGCCAGTAAGAAACACAATTGGGCGTTAAACGCCCAAAAGGAGCATCTACTGGGCGTTTAACGCCAGTAAGGATAGCCATCTAGGCGTTAAATGCCAGAAAGAAGCAACTTCTGGGCATTTAACGCCAGATTTACAGCATCCTGGGCGTTCAAAAAAATGCCCAATGACAAAGGGGTTTCTGGCGTTTAACGCCAGCTAGAAGCAACAGCTGGGCGTTAAACGCCTAAACCAAGCAGCAATTGGGCGTTAAACGCCCAAAACATGCAGCAGTTGGGCGTTTAACGCCAGAATTGTGGGGAGTAGGCAATTTCGTTTTCAATTCAAATTTTTTCCATTTTTTATGTTTCAATTCATGATTTCTTGCACAAACATGTTACAAATCCTAATTTTTTCAAATCCTTTTTCAAAAGATATCAAATGTATCTTAATTCATAAGCCCTTTTTCTTAATCCTCTTCAATTTATTTTCAAATCCTTTTCAAAACAAATCTATCTTCTTTCCTTTTAAAATCTTTTCAAATCATCGATATCTTTTTCAAATCTTCACATCATCTTTTTCAAAATTCAGATTTATCTTTTTTTTTAAATATCTTTCATATCTTTTCAATTTTAAATCACATCTTTTACTATTATACTTATCTTTTCCAAATCACTTTTTCTATCATATCTTTTTCAAATAATTTTCGAAACCCATCCCCTTCCCTTTAATTATTGGTTTGGCCTCTCCCCCTCTCCTCCATAAGTTGCGCTTGGCTCTCCCTCTTTCCTTCTCCTTTCTTTTCTTTTGCTTGAGGACAAGTAAACCTCTAAGTTTGGTGTGTTTATCCGTGATCACTAAGCCAATACCCACTAAGATCATGGCTCCTAAGGGAAAACAAACCGACTCAAGATGCAAGAAAGAGAATATTCCAAAACCACTTTGGAATCAAGGGAAGTTCATAACCAAAGAACATTCAGACCATTTTTACAAAATAATGAGTCTAAGGTCAGTGATCCCGGAAGTTAAATTCGATCTGAAAGAAGATGAATATCCGGAGATCCAAGAGCAAATTCGAAACAGGAGCAGGGAAGTCCTAGCTAATCCTGAAACAAAGGTGGGAAGAAACATGGTTCAGGAATTCTATGCCAATCTATGGCAGACGGACAGGCAGAGGATAGTTGGAACCGCATTTTATGACTATAGAACTTTGGTCAGAAGGAAGGTTGTTCACACCCACCCTGAAAAAATAAGGGAAATCTTCAAGCTGCCTCAACTGCAAGATGACCCAGACTCCTTTAATAGGAGAATGATGAGATCAAACCTGGCTTGGATAAAATCCTAGAGGACGTATGCCTCCCTGGAGCCAAGTGGACAACCAACACAAAGGGTGCCTCGAACCAACTCAAGAGAGGAGATCTCAAACCAGTCGCCAGAGGCTGGCTGGATTTCATTGGGCGCTCTATACTGCCCACTAGCAACCACTCTGAAGTCACCATCAGAAGAGCAGTGATGATTCATTGCATTATGCTGGAAAAAGAAGTGGAAGTTCATCAGATGATTGCTTGTGAGCTTTACAAAATTGTAAACAAGAACTCCAAAGATGCCAAATTGGCCTATCCAAGCTTAGTTTCTCTATTATGTAAAGATGCTGGGATAAAGATGGGAGTGGATAAGTATATCTCAGTTGAGCAACCAATCACCAAAAAGTCTATGGAAGGACAACAAGTGCAGGACGACCCCATCAAGAGAAAAGCAAAGGAGCTCCTCCCGGAAATCCCTCAAATTGAATACTGGGAGTGCCTAGAAGCACCTGTCACCAAGTTGCAAGAAGCTGTGGATCAACTGAAGGAAGAACAGAAAAATCAAAACAGCATGCTATGCAAACTGCTTAAAGAACAAGAAGAGCAAGGGCGTGAACTGAAGGAACTAAAGCGTCAGAAACTATCTCTTGAAGGGCCAAGCACTCCACAGACTAAAGAGGCATCTACCTCCCAAATTCAAGGTTGTTGAGTTCTAATCTTAGCCTTAACTCTATGATAATTGTTCTTATTTGAGTTTTACCTTAGAAGTTATATATGAGTAGTAGTAATTAGTATCTATATTTTGATTTTATCCCAAATTAAGCTATAATTTATTTTTCTCATCATCATTAAACATGAATACAATAGCAGATTTTCTTTAGAATAAGGAGGCAATATTTTTCGAGTTTTTAATAAAAAAAATTCTAATTATTTACATGTGGTGGCAATGCTTTTTGTCTTCTGAATGAATGCTTGAACAGTGCATGTGTCTTTTGAATTTGATGTTTATGAATGTTAAATATGTTGACTCTTGAAAGAATGATGAAAAAGGAGAAATGTTATTTGATAATCTGAAAAATAAAAAAAATTGATTCTTGAAGCAAGAAAAAGCAGTGAATACAAAAGCTTGGAAAAAAATGGCAAAAATAAAAGAAAAAGAAAAAGAAAAAGAAAAAGCAAGCAGAAAAAGCCAATAGCACTTAAAACCAAAAGGCAAGGGAATTAAAAAGGATCCAAGGCTTTGAGCATCAGTGGATAGGAGGGCCTAAAGGAATCAAATCCTGGCCTAAGCGGCTAAACCAAGCTGTCCCTAACCATGTACTTGTGGCGTGAAGGTGTCAAGTGAAAACTTGAGACTGAGCGGTTAAAGTCAAGGTCCAAAGCAAAAAGAAGAGTGTGCTTAAGAATCCTGGACACCTCTAATTGGGACTTTAGCAAAGCTGAGTCACAATCTGAAAAGGTTCATCCAATTATGTGTCTGTGGCATTTATGTATCTGGGGGTAATACTGGAAAACAAAGTGCTTAGGGCCACGGCCAAGACTCATAAAGTAGCTGTGTTCAAGAATCAACATACTGAACTAGGAGAATCAATAACACTATCTGAGTTCTAAGTTCCTATAGATGCCAATCATTCTGAGCTTCAATGGATAAAGTGAGATGCCAAAACTGTTCGGAAGCAAAAAGCTACTAGTCCCGCTCATCTAATTAGAATCTGAGCTTCACTCAAAAACTCTGAGATATTATTTCCTCTTGACTTATTTGTATTCTATTTTATTTGTCTAGTTGCTTGGGGATAAGTAACAGTTTAAGTTTGGTGTTGTGATGAGTGGATATTTTATACGCTTTTTGGGGTTAATTTCATGTAGTTTTTAGTATGTTTTAGTTAGTTTTTAGTATATTTTCATTAGTTTCTAGGCAAAATTCATATTTCTAGACTTTACTATGAGTTTGTGTGTTTTTCTATAATTTCAGGTATTTTCTGGCTGAAATTGAGGGAGCTGAGCAAAAATCTGATTCAGGCTGAAAAAGGACTGCTGATGCTGTTGGATTCTGACCTCTCTGCACTCGGAATGGATTTTCTGGAGTTACAGGAGTCCAAACGATGCGCTCTCAATTGCGTTGGAAAGTAGACATCCAGGGATTTCCAGAAATATATAATAGTCCATACTTTGCTCAAGGATAGACGACGTAAACTGGCGTTCAACGCCAGTTCCATGTTGCAGTCTAGCGTTAAACGCCAGAAACAGGTTACAAGTTGGAGTTAAACGTCCAAAACAGGTTACAACCTGGCGTTTAACTCCAAAAACAGCCTTAGCACATGTAAAGTTTAAGTCTCAGTCCCAGCACACACCAAGTGGGCCCCAGAAGTGGATTTCTGCACTATCTATCATAGTTTACTCATTTTCTGTAAACCTAGGTTACTAGTTTAGTATTTAAACAACTTTTAGAGATTTACTTTGTACCTCATGACATTTTAGATATGAACTTTGTACTCTTTGACGGCATGAGTCTCTAAACTCCATTGTTGGGGGTGAGGAGCTCTGCTGTGTCTCGATGAATTAATGCAATTATTTCTGTTTTCTATTCAAACACGCTTGTTTCTATCTAAGATGTTCATTCGCAATTCAATATGATGGATGTGATGATTCGTGACACTCATAATCATCCTCAACCTATGAATGCGTGCCTGACAACCACCTCCGTTCTACTTTCGATTGAATGAATATCTCTTGGATTCCTTAATCAGAATCTTCGTGGTATAAGCTAGAATCTATTGGCAGCATTCTTGAGAATCTGGAAAGTTTAAACCTTGTCTGTGGTATTCTGAGTAGGATTCAGGGATTGAATGACTATGACAAGCTTCAAACTCACAAGGGTTGAGCGTAGTGACAGACGCAAAAGGACCAATGGATCCTATTCCAGCATGAGTGAGAACCGACAGATGATTGGCCGTGCGGTGACAGCGCACCTGGACCATTTTCACTGAGAGGACGGATGGTAGCCATTGACAACGGTGATCCACCAACATACAACTTGCCATAGGAGGAACCTTGCGTGCATGAAGAAGAAGACAGGGGGAAAGCAGAGATTCAGAAGACAAAGCATTTCCAAAACTCCAACATATTCTCCATTACTGCAGAACAAGTATTTATTTCATGCTCTTTTATTTTTTGCAATTCAAACTGATAAATATAATTGATATCCTGACTAAGAGTTACAAGATAACCATAGATTGCTTTAAGCCAACAATCTCCGTGGGATTCGACCCTTACTCACGTAAGGTATTACTTGGACGACCCAGTGCACTTGCTAGTTAGTGGTACGAGTTGTGAAAAGTGTGATTCACAATTTGTGCACCAAAGCATCACTATCCTCTTCCATTCATTGATCAAATGCTGGATCGCCTGTCAGGTAAATCACATTATTGCTTTTTAGATGGTTACACAGGCTATTTCCAGATTCATATAGCTCCTGAGGATCAAGAAAAGACCACTTTTACATGTCCCTTTGGGACTTATGCTTACAAGAGAATGCCCTTTGGCTTGTGCAATGCACCAGCTACTTTCCAAAGGTGCATGATGAGTCTTTTCTCCGATCTTCTTGAGGATTGTATGGAGGTTTTTATGGACGATTTTAGTGTTTATGGTGATTCTTTGAGCCTTTGCTTGGATAGTTTATCTAGAGTGTTAGATAGATGTGTCAATACAAACCTTGTATTGAATTTTGAAAAATGTCACTTTATGGTTAAACAAGGGATTGTACTAGGACATTTTGTATCTAATAATGGCATTTCTGTAGACCCAGCAAAGGTGGATGTTATTTCTAATTTACCTTACCCCTCATCTGTGAGGGAAGTCCATTCGTTCCTTGGCCATACAGGTTTTTACAGGAGATTCATTAAGGACTTCAGTAAGGTAGCACTTCCCTTATCCAGACTACTGCAGAAAGATATTGAGTTCGAGTTCAGTGAGGATTGCAAACAAGCGTTTGATAAGCTGAAGACCACCCTGACTCACGCTCCAATTATGAGAGGACCAGATTGGAGCCAGCCGTTTGAAATCATGTGCGATGCTTCCAACCATGCAGTGGGAGCAGCGCTGGCTCAGCGTGAAGGTAAGGATCCTTTTGTCATTGCTTATGCGTCTAAGACTTTAGACACTGCTCAGTCCAATTACACTACTACTGAGAAAGAGCTTCTTGCTATTGTTTTTGCTCTAGATAAATTCTGAGCTTATTTACTTGGTACTAGAGTAGTAGTGTATTCAGACCACGCAGCTCTAAAGTATCTATTAGCTAAAAAGGAATCCAAACCAAGGCTTATACGTTGGATACTGCTATTACAAGAATTTGATTTGGAAATTAAGGATAGGAGTGGTAACCAGAATCTAGTGGCAGACCACTTGAGTCGCCTTGAGCACATTAAGGATGATTCTACTCCTATAGATGTTAATTTCTCATTTGATAACCTGCAAGCAGTATCTGAGGTAGTCCCTTGGTATGCACCTGTAGCTAATTAAGCCGCACCTTTCCTCCAAACTTTTCTAAGCATCAAAGAGACAAGCTGAAAAGTGAGTCTAAATATTATATATGGGATGACCCATATTTATGAAGATGTGGCGCCGATCAGGTAATTAGACGGTGTGTGCCTCAATCAGAATTCCAGTCCATTTTAGAGGCCTGTCACTCATCTGAGAGTGGAGGACATTTTGGCCCTCAAAGAACAGCTAGAAAAATCTTAGACTGTGGATTCTAGTGGCCTACTCTTTTTAGAGACGCTGCTGAATTTTGTAAATCTTGTTTTCCATGCCAAAAATTTTGTAATATATCCAAGAAGGATGAGATGCCTCAACAAATTATGCTTTTCTGTGAAATTTTTGATGTTTGGGGCATTGACTTCATGGGTCCATTCCCAAATTCTAATGGTTATTTTTATATATTGTTAGCTGTGGATTACGTTTCCAAATGGGTGGAAGCAATTCCTACCCGCACTGATGATTCTAACACTGTTGTTTCCTTTGTGAGAAACCACATTATTTATCACTTTGGATCACCACGAGCAATCGTGAGCGATCAAGGCACCCATTTTTGTAACAGGAGACTAACAGGATTAATGAAGAAGCATGGGATAGTTCATAAGGTTGCAACAGCCTACCATCCTTAGACTAATGGGCAAGCCGAGGTGTCAAACAGAGAGATAAAGCGTATCTTACAGAAGATAGTCAAACCTCATAGAAGAGACTGGAGCACCAGGCTACAAGATGCACTCTGGGCATATAGAACAGCATACAAAACACCCATTGGGATGAGTCCTTTCCACTTGGTTTATGGAAAAGCTTGTCATCTCCCAGTTGAAGTAGAGCACAAAGCCTTTTGGGCAGTAAAGGAGGGCAACATGGGAATTGAGAAAGCCGGAGCTGAAAGGAAGTTGCAACTGCAAGAACTGGAAAGCCTTTGCCTAGAAGCTTATGAGAACTCATGACTATACAAGGAAAAAATAAAGGCTGTACATGATCAACACATCAAGAGAAAAGAGTTCCAACCTGGGGATTTAGTCCTCCTTTACAAATCTCGACTGAGGCTCATGCCAGGCAAGTTGAGATCAAGATGGGAAGGTCCATACAGAGTAGAGAAAGCCGAACCGTACGGAGTTTTTCACCTAAGTCACCCTTCAAGATCTGAACTTATCAAAGTTAATGGACAACATTTAAAGCTGTACCATGGAGAGAGGATGAATAAAAACAAGGAGCTCGAGATCTTCCTCTTGGAAGATCCCCACATAGCCGAAAACTGAGCTAGTGGAGCGTCCAACTTACGGACGTTAAAGCAAAGTGCTAGGTGGGAGACAACCCACCATGGTATGATCGTTCTTTTCTTTATTCTTAGTTTTCCTATTCAATAACTCTTTTCTTTCTTAGTACATTTCGTTCATCTGCATTTAAATACTTTTAATTAAAAAAAAAATCACGCGACGCGACCGCATCATCGACGCGTCCGCGTCGCAGGTGGATCAAAGAGTATAAGGAAGCGAACAGAGAGTCACGCAGGAGCGTGGCTGGAGGCGTGCCTTTGGCACAAATCACCCCACGCGACCGCGTCACTGACGTGTCCGCGTCAAGTGGGAACAATGGCCTCCCACGCGATCGCGTCACTCACGCGGCCGCGTGCCCTGGAATTCGACGTAAAAATGGTGCACGACCGAAAGTTGTGCTAGAGTGGTGCTGGATTAGTGCTGAACACACAAATTCCTCCCACGCGGACGCATGGCTCACGCGTCCACGTCATGTCCTTTTAATGCCCACTCACGCGATCGCATGACCCACGCGATCGCGTCACCCAAGATTTGGCAAAAATAAAATTTCGAACAAAGAGTTGTGCGAGCGCGAGGCTGCCCTCGCGCCAGTAGCTTAAAACGGGTCACGCGACCGCGTGACCGACGCGACCGCGTCAATCAGTATAAACGCAATTCGCGCGAACGCGTCACCCATGCGGCTGCGTCGCTTGCGCCGCACAGCTTACCCTAAATTGCCAAAATATCTTATCTTTCTCTTCCCCAAATCCTATTTTCTCTTTTCCCTCCTTATTTCTTCCTTCTCCCTTCTTCCTTCTTTCTCACTTTCTTCTCTCTCTCTCTCTCTCATCCCCATTAACAAGGTTTTCTTTTCTTCTTCCCTCCTTACTTTTCTATTATTCTTCTTATTTTTGTATGTTATCTTCTTTTCTTTTCTTTTTACTTTCATTATCCACATTTTCTTTTTCTTTCTTTTTCCTTTTTACTTGGTGTTAGAAATTTATTTGAGTCATTATTTCTCATTATATGCTTGTGGATTGTTGCAAAATTGTTTGGCAATTATATATTATTTTTTTTCAAAGGGTTGCTTGCATGTTCACCTTAATACTTTCTATACCTTATTTACCATGCATGCTATGTGTTTGTGAAAACGCCCATATGGCATTATGCACTTTTCTACGTTATTCTACTCTAATATTCAATGCTTGCTTTTCACAAATTCCCTTTTACTATTGTATTAATTGAATTTAATTGTCAATACAAACGTGATGGTTTGTTACAAGTGATGCTTGATCTATGCTACTCATGCCTTTGCCAGCATGCCAATAAACATCTTGCATCTACTTACCCAAACATGCACTTGCTTTATTCCCTTTGATGACCTTTTCACATGTAGTCATGACCATGTGTTAACGACATCCTCTTTACCGTGCATTGTTTATCACTTATACAACCCTCTTCCTTGCTCTATCTCTTTGAATTTAATTTACTTTCTTTTCTCCATTTTCAGGATGGCCACCAAGAAAGGAAAAGAGAAAGCTACTCCCAAACCACCAGCAAGAAGAGGAACAAAGAGAGCACTAGTGGCAGAGCCTTCTTCAACTGCAGTCAAGCCCTCAACAAAAAGGATTAAGAGGATCATAAAGGTTGATGAAAAGGAGAAAGCCTTCCCAGCAAAGGACATTGCGCGATTTCCCAATCGCTACTGTGAGCAGATGTTCCCTATCCTGGCAGAACGAAGCTACAACAACGAATACCTTCTTATCCTCCCACCCAATATTGCTACCTTTGTTGAGCCGCAACTTGAACGAAGACAATAGGGTTTCCTACAGAGACAGCCAAAGCAGGTCAATCTTTCTTGGGTAGTCAAGTTCTACTCCAACTTCCACCTGCCAACCCTGCAGTCTATCTTTGTCCGTCAGAAGCAAGTCCCCGTTACAGAAGAGGCCATTCAACAAGCTCTAGGTCTTCCCCTTGTTCCAGAAGAAATGGACGCCTTTCAAGAAGCCGCACTCAAGCGCCAGATGTACCAATTTGACTGGGACGCCGTTCTCAGAGTTATCGCACTACCTGGCAGCCGTTGGATCTACGGATACCATCGTACCCACCCTAAGGGCATATTGGCTTCAGCACTCACCTTGGAGGCTCGCGTATGGGCACAGATCATGTTCCATTACGTCTTTCCGAGCACTCACGAGTCCTCCTTCACTGCGGACATAGCCGTTCTACTATGGTGCATCCTTACAGACCAACCTCTGAACCTACCAAGACACATCCGGAATGCCATGGGACACGTACAAATTGCGGGCAACTTACCTTTTCCCGCCTTGGTCTCAGATCTTGTCTCAGCGGCCGGAGTCTCTTACAGAGCTGGGGACACCAAAGCCATGCTCCCACGTGATGATCAGTATGTCCCTAACGGGAAATACATCAGACCTCCAGCAGCCACTACAAGCCATCCTACTGCACCGGTTGAAGACATTCATTCTTCAACACCACAAGCACCTACAACAGACCAACTGCTCCATCAGATACTCGAACGGTTGGATCGGCAAGAACAGAAAGCGAAGTTAAGAGAGCGCCGTAACGAGCGCCGGTTCAAACACCTCAGGGAGCTACTTAGAGGAAATTGCAGAGACTTAGACACCCCGGACTCCACTTCCTTTACCAGCACAAGGAGCCATGATGGTCCCGACTATGGAGATACTGCTACCAGCCCATCCCTGTTCCTGACAGATGGCACCGAGGACGGTGCAAAGCCTTAAGTGTGGGGAGGTCGGTCAGTACCTGACTTTCGGAGGTAATTTCTCTTCTCTAACACCAATAAATTAGAATATTTAGTTAGATTTTTCTTTTTTTTTATAGAATAGGATAAATTGCATAGTAATAAATTAGTTGCATGCATGTTCTACTTGATTGAAAAGACAATAAGTTTCTTCTAAGACTTTAATTTTGGAACAAAATTTCACTAATTTTAATTAAAACTTTTATGTTAAAATTGCTTGAAGTTGTATTTGGAACATGATTTTTGAGCTAAAGAACACACAACCTGTGAAGATTTGAGGCTTTATGCATGGTTACATTATTTAACCATAATTATTTTATTCTTGTGTGTTTACTTCTCTATGATTGTAATCTATATTTTGTTTCATCTTATATGTCTAATGTTTATTATATTTATATGCTTGCATATGATTGATGCCATTATTTATTTAAACTCACTTATCCAAATTAAGCCTACCCTTTCAATTACCTTTGTTAACCACTTTGAGCCTTTAAATCCCATTTGTTCTATATTTTACCACATTACTAGCCTTAAGCGGAAAAACAATTATATATCCCAAATTGAATCTTTGGTTAGTTTAAGATAGAATAATGTGTGTGCTAATTAAATATGGGAAATTGTGGGAACAAAAGATATTAAGGAAATGTGTCATGATAATACAATGGGAATTTGGATACCTACTCATGTGAAACTATAAGAATTAAAAATCTATGTGCATTGATAAGCTATGTTTATTTTTATGTTTATAATAAAAAAATAATATTCAATAAATAAGGGATAAAATTACCCCAATGCTAAGTTAAGGATTCAAAGATCAATGCATATATGATAAAATTATATAAAAAAAAAGTTGATACATGAGTATGGAATGCGAAAGGGAATTCTGGGTAGCTAGGTATGAATTCTAAGGCTATATAAAATATATAGGTTGGGTTAAAGCTTGGGTTAATTAAAGATTCAATTTATAAGCTCACTCAACCATATATGTATCCTTACCCTTACCTTGGCCCCATTACAACCTTGAAAAGACCTCATGATGTTTGTATTGGTATATTAAATGTTGTTGATTGGTTAGGAGAAGAACAAAAATTAGGGAGCATGATTAGAGAAGGATAGAGTGATTACCCTATACACTAGAGAGACTAGAGTGTACATAGGGGTGTTCGTGGTGCGGTTTGGTTCAGTTTTAAGGGAAAAAGTCATCTGATCCGAACGCTTAATTTATGCGCGGTTTTTTAGAAATCCGATCCGATTCGATTACAAGCGGTTTGGATCGGTTTGCATTTGCAGTTTTTTAAATAAAAAAATTAAATACATATAACAAGTCTCAACATCAAATTTTAAATAATCAACAATGACATAACAAGTCTTAACAATATTTTAAAAAACTAACGATAACATAACAATAGAAATAAAATTATAGGTTAGTTAAAATAAATAAATAAATAACATTTTCAACATAAAATATTTATTAAATAATAATAATACATAAATAATAGAAAAATGTATAACAAATTGAACATACTATAAGTATAATTGTAAATATAATAATAAAATAATAATATTATAGCACATTGTGCGGTTTGGATTGGATTGGATCGGTTATGAAAAGTAGATCCGAAATCCGATCCAATCTAGCGGTTTGCAAAAAATAGAATCCAATCAAATCCGAATTAGTGCGGTTTTAATCGGTTTTCGGTTTTAATCGGATTGGATAAGCGGTTTAATTTGGATCGGTTTGGATTTGAGCACCCCTAAGTGTACATACATCATCAGTGAGGGTTCAATGCTTGAAATTCTATGTTCCCTGCTTTCATGAGCTATCTTCTTGTACTTTTATCTGTTCTTACTGTATAAGAATTGAATTAGTGGAATTTGATTTGTAATTGTTTTGAAGAGCTTATTTACTTTTGATCAAGTGGGCAAGAATCATATAGTTGCATTCCTATATATAGGTTACATTGCATTGCATGAGTTTTTACATGTTCCTGCTCATTTATTTTATCTCCTTCAACTAAGCATGAGGACATGCTAATGTTTAAGTGTGGGGAGGTTGATAAACCACTATTTTATGATTTATATTGTGTTTAATTGTGTGGTTTTATCATGATCTTTACCCACTTATTCATTAATTTAGCATGCATTTATATTTCCTTCCTAAAATTATTACATGATTGAAAACTTGCTTCCTAGAGACTTTTAATTATGTATTTTAATTCTCCTTTATTCCATTCGATGCCGTGATCTGTGTGTTAAGTGTTTCAAGCTTTATAGGACATGAATGAGTTGGAGATTAGAAAGGAAGCTTGCAAAAATGCAAGGAACACAAGAAATTGAGGAGATGACCAGCGAGAAGTGACGCGGTCGCATGGCTCACGCGACCGTGCGAAAGAGAAGAAATCGCAGTGACGCGGCCGCATGGCTCACGCGACCGCGCGGATTGGAATAGCACAAGTAACGCAGAGGCGTGGACGACGCGCACGCGTGGCAAGGCAAAACGCGGAATGACGCGTCCGCATGAATGACACGATCGCGTGACGTGCGCGATCTGCATAATCTGCAGAATTCGCTGGGGACGATTTTGGGCCCTGTTTTGACCCAGTTTTCGGTCTAGAAAAGCAGACTAGAGCCAGAGAACATGCAGAAACCGAGGACAACATTCATTCTACACAATTTTAGTTTTTAGATCTAGTTTTACTCATCCTCTAGGTTTTCTCTCTACACATTCATAGTTCTTAGGATTTTATTTCTATTGCTTTTTGCATTGGGATATTGAGAAGAGTTATTACCTCATCAAGACTTCGTCATTCTAGTTCGTTTTCTTTACTTGGCTCTTACTCTTCCATGTCCTTTAATTTACTTAATTTTACTATTGGATTATTTTTAGAATTTATTAATACAAGGATTACTTTTATTTTAATTGATTTTGTTTATTTTTATTTATCATGTCTTTCTTTAATTTCCTTTCCTATGTTATGAATTCTACATTCACAATGAGCGAGTAGTTCCCTAACTTGATGGGGAGTTGATTGAAAGGAACCCTTGAGTTGGAATACTTAAAAAAATTGTAATTGGGTTTATTGTTGAATTGCCCTCTAGTCACTGACTCCAATACCTTTTAACTGAGTGGGTTGGAACTTGTGAATAGAAGTAGCATTCCAACTTGTTTGACTTTTCCTTACCTAGTAAGGGATAACTAAACAAGACAACCTTCAATTGTCAATTAATCTTGAGAGTACTCCAACAAGAATAGAGATTCCAGCTAATCTACTCCCAGTCAAGGCTTTTATTTAAATTATTTAAATTCTCCAATTTAATTTCCTGTTTAATCGATTCAAACCCTTTTTGAAAAACATCCGATTAATAAAATAGCACACCTTTCTGCAACTCGTTGGGAGACGACCTGGGATTTATACTCCCAGTATTTTAATTTTAATTTTTGTGACACCCTTCTAAATTGATAAGCGGATTTCTGGTTGGTTAAGAACTATACTTGCAATGCATATCTTATAACAATTCTTAACTCGCCAATTTTCGCCACGTCAACGGACAAGACTGATATGACGCCCATATGTCCATTACGGAGTGATGTGTCCGTTACGGTATCAATGTGTCATGCACACAGAAGGTTGGAGGATAACTAGGTCTTTGTGCTTCGAAAACGACGACATTCTTTGAGGTGCCCTAACTCTTTAAATTGGTGCTAGACGCTATTGCAACCTTATGGTTAGGGGATTTTTGTGTTTAGAGCTCTGTTCTATGGCCAGTGAAGGAGGTTCTTCGAGCACGCAACGAGTCCGATTGCCATCTGACAATCGTTGCGTGGAAGGTATAGACGAGAAGGACGGCATTGCTTTGATGTGCAAATGTGGAGTGTATGCTATATTGTACAAGTCCATGATGCCAACTAACCTCAACCGATTGTTTCTTGGGTGCCCTTTCTTCAAGGTAAGATGGTTATGTGATGCTTGAAGCAGGTTTATGTATTTAATTGAATTTTGATTTTCTTTTTAAACTTGTAGTTAAAAAATTCATCCCACAGCAAGTTCTTTGTCTGGCTTGATGATCATGTTGCAAAAATTGGGCACAGAGATGTCAATTTGTAATAATGAGGTTGATGACATAGATGAGTACTTGTGCAAGAATAAAGTAGAACAGAGACTGGTTAAGTTGGAGAGGAAGCTTGCTTATTTAGAGAGGAAGAAAAAACTTAATCTGTTGGTTATTCTTGTGTGTTTGTTAGTAACTTGTGTTGATGTTGTTGTATTTAAGTCTTGAAAAATAGACAACCAACAAAGCTGTGCATTGTTATTTTGATGAACTATGGCTGGAGTTGACAGAATATAGTTATATTTATCCTTTGATAAATGATAATATTTTGTTGCTGGTATATCATGTGTTTAAATGGCTGTATATAGTATCTTGTTGATGGTCTAAATATGTAAAATTCATTAAATATTTTTGTTCATTAAACATTGAAACATAAGATATGATAAATTTGAAAGATTACAATCCTAACAAAATAACATAGCATAACAACAATAGGTCACCACATGACCACCAAAAGTTTGCCAAAAAGATAGTAGGATGCATAATGCAAAAAAAAAAGGGCTTAATCTCAAGTTTCACATCAACTACAACTGACTTCCTAAAATATCTTCATCATTTCTTGGATTTTTTTACTCCTGGGATGAGGATGAACTTAAATATTCTTTGAGTTTTAGTATTTGCTGCAGCCAAAGTCTCCTCAGATGGTCCTCCACTAACTTTAACATTTGGTTGTTGTGGTGCTGGAACATGTTGTTTGCCAATAGCCTTCCTCCTAATTGGTTGCTTTGGTCTGAAGGTACTGTTGGCTGGCCTTGTTGGAATTTGGACTAGAGGTTTGAATGGTACTTGGCCTTGCCTTGTAGGGACTGCAGAAATAGGCATAGATGAGACTTCTGGAGCAGGCTCTTGTTGGGTCACATTTGGAATTGTGCTAGCCTGTAAATGGATATGCAGTTTCTTGAGATATACAGTCAGTTAGTACAAGATAAGTTCAACATAATTTCTCAAATAGATATGCATTTTTCATTATTTATCCCAATAGAAGGCTGGCCAGTGGGATTCTGATCAAAACAGGTCTGGTTGGTTGTCTCAGCTACATTTTGCTCTTCACAATGAAACACCATATGTTATGTTGATGTAATAAATTAAATGTGACAATGAAGTCCTCAAGTAAAGCAAAAAAAAAAAAAAAAAAAACAATTTGGTCCCTTGAAAAAGTTAAAATAGATAACTAAATCCTTCAATTTGTTATTGGGGGGACAGAAAGATCCTTCAATTTGGTCATCTTTTTCTCCACCTTTTTGCTAATCCAGTGTTGGTTAGCTATATTGCTTCTTAGGTCCCTTGCACATGTATGATCATTCCTATATATTTTCACCTGGAAGCACTGCAATTGTTTATTGTAGGAGAGATGGGCAATCCAAGGACAATCTTCACCCTTGCAGCCAACTCTAACCCTTTTTCTGTCATTTTTTGTCCAGACCAACTCCCTCCCTTCAGCAATTAACGAATCATTCACAAACTCTTTGAACCTCTCAATTGTAACAAATCTTGTGTCAAGCTCAAACTTCTCTTCTCCAAATCCATACTGTTCATCAAACTCAGGCCAATGTTGTTTGTTTCCTTCATCTTTCGATAAGATAGGGGTATGCAGATCCTCAGATTCATACTCATATATAATGTCCTCATCCTCTGTGTCTACATCACTGACCTAATATGCAATTGTTGGCCTCATGTTGGATTTCCTAGTAGGCCTAGCTCTATTGGTCTGTCTTGTAGGCCCACTTATGTTGGGCTGTTTAAAAGGCCCATCCATCTTTGACAAACCTTCTCCAAATGAGCCACCCTTTTTGCTTTAATCCTCTGCCTTTTAGACACATGTGTGGCTTGTTTTTTTGGCTTTTTTGGGCTCAATGTTTTTCCTCGACGATGGAGACACTTGTTTCCTCTTTCCTTTGGCAGCTATAACACTACTACTACCATCATCATCTTCACCACTCTCACTCTCACTTTCATAACTGGGAGATGGTGGTTTATACAGCTCATCTTCCACATTGTCATCACTATCATGATTAGTAGATGAGTCATCTAACATCTCCAACTCATTTGGATCCATTTCTTCCTCAACCTCAGCATTTTTCTTACAAGCACCATCTGCGATTTCAGGATCATCAACAAGATGATCGAAAAAAATATAGAACTCATGAGTGTCTTTGTTCCTCAACTTAGCCTATCGCATTTGGTTGATCCCTACATCCCCCCTCAGTACATGCATCCCCGACTCTATATCCTTGTTTTTCGGATAATACCAGTAAGCCTCCTTATATGATTGATATCCAATCATTTGAACAACGTGATCAAATCTCCAAAATTGACAAAATCCAAGTCCAGGGGTGAAAATCTCTCAACTTGACCATGAAGATAGACTAACTCACCGGTTGGTGCCTTTGAAAAGTAACCCCCATGATGAAAAGCAAGAACACTAAATACATCATCCATCTGTAACATTTTTTAACACACAACACAAAATCATACATTATTAACAATGATCCAAATTTTTCAATCGGGTAAGTACTAAACATTACCCTAGACCTCACTAACCCCGAACAATTAATTAGCTACTACCCTCACTTACAGTCCCTATAAACCCCATCCTAGGACATGCATAACAAATAAAAGGCAGGAGTACAACAATTTTCAACAACAATGTACTTATTACTCTCCACGACGGACGCAGTTACAACAATGGAGTTTCGCTGGAGCTGCTTCACAGAACACCAACGATGACACAATGAAGATGAAGTGTTGTATTTTTTAGAGGAAAAATGTCAGTGCTAGGGTTTACTGTAATTTTTTATGACTGATATGGGCATCCTTGGTATATTTGATATGAAGCATTGAACTACATTTTTTGAAACGTCGTTGTTTTAGAGCATAAGGACCTATCTGTCCCATAATTTTCTATAACGAACCACGTAAGCCCCGTTAACAACACTTTACGACACGTACACACACTCCATACAACATAAACGCCACCTAATTTGACTCCGTTATGTTTGGCCAACCCGATTGAACGGAAGCACCCATATGTCAAGCGTTTTGAAAGATTAGGGATGTTTTTGTATTTTCCAATCTTTAGCGAGTAAAATGTCCACGAATGAAAAGCTCAGTGACCTATTTGTCATTTTTCCTTTTTTTTAATTAATTTTATCCTCAAGGTTAGAAATTATTTTAAAATCATCCTTTTCACCCAAAACATTAATTTACAGATGATTTTACCCTTTAAAAGTTACCATCTTTCCCCTCCCCACTAACCACCCCATCATCATCATCATCTGCTCATCACCTTACCCTCTCTCTCTCTCTCTCTCTCTCTCTCTCTCTCTCTCTCTCTCTCTCTCTCTCCTTCCTTCCATTTTCTGAGCTCGTCACCACAACCAGAGTCTGCAACTCCGTCGCCCTCGTTGTCGTCACCGGAGACCGTGACCAGAGTCCATTAACTCTGCCAACTCCTCTCTCTCTCTCTCTCTCTCTCTCTCTCTCTCCCTCTCTCCCTCTCTCCCTCTCTCCCTCTCTCCCTCCCCTTCTGTGTTTTTCTTCTCTCTCTATTTTGCTTCTTTGAAAACGGCAATGACAGCGGCAGCTACATTGATTCTCTCAGATTTCTTAGAAGAATTCCCAACAATCTTCCAAGACCAGCTCCCTCATCACCTCAGCTTAAAGCTGAATCCTCCGTGCAGTACCCCTGGAAATCATCTCTTATTGTATCTCATGTTTTAAAGCTCACCTAAAATAGAAACCCCTAGAAAAGGGGATTCTTTTAGAATCAACATGCAACTTAAAATGAGAAGATAAACACAAACACATAAAAGGGAGCGTCATTGGATGAAGAAAAGAATGAAATAGGAAATTACAGTTTTGGGATTACAGATTCTGCATTGATTAAGTTATGGGAAGGGGAAGAAAATAAGAACAGGAAACTCACAGTGATGAAGGGCGTGGCTGAGTTGGGCCACGAAAGCGATAAAGGAAAGGTTGAGAGAGGTTATAATGACTGTTACAGGAGTGCTATCTTCAAAACTGCGGTGTCTCCTCCGCTATTTCAAAATCACACCGCAACTACAAATTTCTCCCTTTCTTAGTTCCATAGCATTTGCTTTTTATATGGATCTGTCACTATCTTCTTCATTTTTTCTCTTTGCTTCTGCTGTTGTTGTTGTTGTTGCTTTATGTGAAGAAGAAGATGATGGAGGTATAGTGGTGGTGAAGGATAGTGTTTGAGCTGAGAGAGAATGACTAGAAAATGGAGAAAATTAGACTAGGCTGGAAAAGATTTAAAAAAAAATAATTATAAGGATAAAATCGTCCGTACATTCATGTTTTGTGCGAAAAGGATTATTTTAAAATGATTTCTAATGTTGAGGATGATATTAATAAGAAAAAAAAGGTCGAGAACAATTTTGATTTTGACAAAAACGTTAAGGACGAAAAAAGTATTTAACCCAAAAAATTATGTAAAAAATGATATAAATCAAGAGATAGAATAATGAAAAAATCAAGACAGTACAATTAGTCGAAATAAAAGAGGTAAGCAACTTAATGTAAATGATTTAACAGTTGATCCTAATAATCAAGCACTACATTATGATTCTAAAGGAGAATGTTGGGGGATTGAAATTTCCGATTATTAATTTAAATTCTGACATCTTTTAAACCAAAATTTTATTCTGTTAATTGCCGGTGTAGCGCTATCTACAACAAATCTTGAACTTTTTAATTTGAGTATTTTTAAACTGATTTTTAACACTCATTATATATAAAATAAAAAATGTGAAACAAATAATAAGAGGATATATTGGACAACTATCATGGTATCATGGGTACATATGGAACAAATAATAAGAGGATATATTGGACAATTATCATGGTATCATGGGTATATATGGTGGAGAGTAGAACAAAGTTGTGTGCTTTAAAATAAGTGTTAGGTTTAGTTTTTAAAATTTGATTTAGTTTCTTTGTTTGAAATACCAAGCAAGAAATACCAAGCAAGAATTAACAATTATGATGATATTCGATTGATTTTTGGAAAACAACAATCTAAATGAATGTTAAAAAGATATGGAATGATAAATTAACAAATAGATTGATTAGTCATATTCAATGCAGAAAATCTTATGACGAGCAAATAAGTAAAATAACGGAAAAAAAAATAAATATAGGAAACCAAGAATTTTTTTTATATCCAAGACATTACTTGTTATTAGAACGTGTATATATGTTATATCTATTATCTATCCATTATATATTATTAAAATTAAAATTTTTTAATTAATCATAGTTGATGTGACATGTTTTTAAAAGTATCTTTCGATATATTTAATTTGATTCATTTAAATGTGTCATTTATTTATTTAATTGAAATAAATATCAAATTATTTAATATTTTTTTATCATATTAACTATAAATAATTAATTATATTAATTATTTTATTTGATTAAAATAAAGAAATTGATTTTATTTTAATTTATATTAATTTTTTATTTTATGTATTTTGATTAATAATTTTTAAGAATGTTATAATTATTTATTTAATTTAATTAAAATAAATATTAAATTATTTAATATTTTTTTGAACACATTAATTATAACTAATCAATTATATTAATTATTTTATTTGATTGAAATAAATAAATTTAATTTATTTTAATATGTATTAATTTTTTGTTTTATGTATTTTGATTAATAATTTTTAAAAGTATTATAACTTTGACATGACATATTTATAAGATATTTTTATTTAATTTAACTTATTTTATAAACTCTCAACAATTATAATTAATTTGTTATATCAATTTTTTAATTTAATTAATTCAGATATATGTTATTTGATTCAATTTATCGTCACGTTGCCATGCTCGAGTTTAGAATGTAACCTTTTGTAGAATTAGAATTATTGATTCTTGATGATTGACTCATCTATTTACTTAATATACTGAAATTGAGTTTTTTCCAAACTAATTAAAGTAAGGTGTTAATTCCTCATCAACTCTTTTTTCTCCAAAATAAAAGTACTATTCTCTCTTCTAAATTTATTTTAGAAAAATATCTTTATTATAATTATATAATAAATTAATATTTAATATATTATCAACTAATGAAAGTGAGGTGTCAACTCCTTATGAATTTATTTTTCTTTCAAAATGAAAGCACTATTCTCTCTTCTAAATTTATTTTAGAAAAATATCTTTATTATAATTATATTACAATATTACAATTATATTACAATTCATATTTAATGAATAATGCATGATTATACTAATTTAAAAAATATCTTTATTATAATTATATAAAATTAATATTTAATACATTATTAAACTAATTATCAATCGAGAATATTTTTAATTGTTTTAATTATATTGATACAATTCTAATTCTCATTCATTATGCAATAATTTTATTAGTGGCAAGTTATTATGTTAATGGTGACCTATATATAATAATAATAATAATAATAATAATAATAATAATAATAATAATAATAAATATCAATAATATAATACTAAAATAATTGCCAAACATTGTCTACGTAGCTTCCATTAGTTAATAAATTTAATTTTAGTTGCTATGTTTTATTTTTTACATAATTATATTAATTGTCAATTATTATACATCAAATTAGAATTTAATATATAATTATGTTAATTGTCAATAATTTTTTTATAATTATACATCAAATTAGCATTTAATACATAATTATGTTATTAATTATCAATAATTTTAATTTTCAATCATTGTAATATATTTTTAAATTAATCGTAATTTTCGACAAGTTGATATTGATACCTACCTTAAAAAATTAAAACAAAAATCTTTGATTCTAATCATGATAAAAATGTATATGATATGATAATGACTTATTCAATCACGACAAATATATGATGTATAATGTAAATAATAAAAACTTAACTTAATAATAACTAATTTATATAATTATTTTTATTCTAATAAATGCTATATATAGTATTTTTTTGTGATTTGTGAGCCTAGATCTGAGAGTCAACTCATTTTTTTTAATTTATTATTCTTCCTTGACTACTTCATAGAATAAGAATATATTCTTCGTTTTTCATCGAAGGTGATCATTTTAAGATATAATTTATAATTTTTGATAGTATTTTCTATATACTTATTCTATTATATTATTCTTTTGATAATTTAATGACTGTTCCTACTTCAACTTATTCTTTTCGTCTAATGTTCCAGTGCGATTGTCTTTTGGCACAATTGTTTACAATGCACCACATCCATCAAGTACCATCTCAAGTTGTATTCACTAATTCGGGTTCTAATTACATGGATGTAAACGTCCAACGAAGAGGCAGTAAAGTTAGTTTTTTTGGGAGGAGCTCGATTTTTGATTGAGGAATTGTTTCCACGGAACTTTGTAGGTCAAGTTCAAGTTCCATCCACTCCATGCTTTCTACGTCTCTCCGGAAAACTTCAAAGTGGAACACATAATGAGATTGAATTTCCTCAATTTAAGTTCAGTTTTGGTAAATTCGTGTCAAACTCGGAGATGCAATTTCAACGATTGGTAATATATTCAAATTTTTTATTTTAAGCTTCTCGTAATTAAAATAATTTTTTATAACATATTGTGATTTTTTTTCAGAAATTACCGGCCTTCTTTTGTGTAACACCCTACCACACAAAACTTTACGTTTAGGACATAAATCAGAGGTGGTGAGGTATTACGACCTCTAAAAAGAAAATACATATATAGATATATTGAAAAAGAGAATTAACTAAGAGCCTTGAAGAAAAATTAAACGAAATACAAACAGAATAGCGCAACACTCACGATAGGATAAAAGTAGAAAGGTAAATAAGATCGAGCGAAAAAGATAATATATATGAGGTCAGAGTTCCAAAAGTACAAATGACAAGCTCTAGGCTTGGCCTGCGAAGCAAAGGCCGACCAGAGTATACATATACATATATATACAACCCGAAAGTAACCCAACACAGAAAACTGACACCCTGTTTATCCAAGTCAACCTCTAAGAAGGACAAACATAATATAACAACCCTAAGTTCCAATAGTTCTTCGCTTCCAATAGTCTCCAGAATGCTCAGTGGTGTGCCTCGCGTCTTGCATATGAAAACAACAATATATGTATGAAATGAGAACCGATGGTTCTTAGCTTGGTAAAAGTACCCGCATAGTTAACATAAAAGGTCCTGGGAAAGTCAGAGGCAATCCTAGAACTCCGACACTGGGATTAAAACATAAGGGAATAACTAAATAATAAATTTGGTAAAATCCTCTAAGGTATCCAAGTCTCAATCTAACTCTAATTCTACAATTCACTTTTTGTCTCATTAAACCCTAACCCTACAATTCACTTTCTGTCTCCTCCAATCTAATTATAATTCAATCATTCACTTTCCGTTTCCTCCATTCCTCCGAAACTCCGGTGGAATAACCCTCACCATGCCTCTACCACACGAAGGATCTCTCAGTTGAACACACATACAAAACAAACAACGAAAGCGCAAGAATAGATAGCAGTTACAACAAGTAGAATAAGTAGCAGATAAACAGAGATAAAGTAGTTAAGCAAACCAATACAGTGCATGCTCAAGCAAAACATACAAATGCACATGATGTATGCCTGTCCTACTAGCAGTAAGCTCACGTGTCGGTTATTTTGCCAGAACTTGACACACCCGGTAGCTAACCCTATATCGTCTCTCTGACATGCATCCACACTCTTGGGATATAGTGCCCGTCACACTCTTGGGATATAGTGTCTGTCACACTCATGGGATATAGTGTCCGCCGTATTTTCCGGGATAAAGTGTTCCCACACTCTTGGGATATAGTGCCCGCCATGCTCTTGGGATATAGTGCTCGACACACTCTTGGGATATAGTGCCCGACACACTTTACAAACAGAAAGAAAGTGATGCAACAAAAGAAAATAGAATATACATTCACACTTCATATTCATAATCATTGTCCTCATAATTACTTTCAATTATTCTTCTTCCTCATCTCATACCCGGAGCAAGTGGATAACACCACTGCCTCTTACTTGGTCATAAACATCTCAATCATAATCTATCATCATCATCTCAATCAAACTCATTCATCATAATCGCATTCATCACCTTCAACATCTCATCGAATTAATCACTCACTTCTCAAACCTCAACACTCTTACCCCCACTCCGTAGCCTAAAATCTAGCTATCGGACCTTAAACAAGTGTAAGGGAGGTTTGAAAAGAGAGGACTGACTTAACATTCAAAAATCTCATTTTGGCCAAAAAAGGGGGGCTCGAATCGCGTGCGTACTCTTGTGTACGCGAGTTTTCAAAATTGGGTTCCGCGTATACAGGCCTTGCCCCACGTATGTGAGATTACAAAACAGTGAGCATAGCTCGTGTCGCGCGTGCAAGTCGCGTACGCGACACTCCCTTTTGCTCTAAAAGCTGTTAAGTCATTAAAAATCAGTTTTATGCACCTAACTTCCGACGTTCATAACTTTCTCTACAAAACTTCGATTTTCATAAAATTTAAATCATTTTAAAGTTCTTGAGATTATCTTTAATTTGAAAGAAATTTCATTCAAATGTAAAACCCGAGGCTCAAATTATGATCCAGCGAAGTTTGTTAAAAATCTATTTTTACCAAAAGAGTTCAAAACCTCTATTTTCCCAACTCTCATTTTTAAAACCAAAGTTCACACCTTAAAACAACTTCAAATACATTCAAAGCAATTCCCTAACCATTTCATTCCTTCCACAACCTCCTAATTCTTAATTTTATTAATTTTCGCCTCGCAATTAATAGCCAACAACAACACAATTCATTAATAATTCATAGCACCACATCTCTACATTCATTGCTCAAACTTATAATTCTCATCATCATATATATTCTTCATCACAACCTTACCAACCATCATCAAGACTTATATCACATCATTATTATCAACAATTTTTCACACAATTCACACAATTCACACACACACACACACACACACACACACACACACACACACACACACACACACATTAACTCTATAATACATATCATGCATCAACTTTATATATACACTTCACCCACACTACTCATCACACTCATCGATACATATAATCCATCAAGTTCAACAATTCAACACATTCAAGCTTATCCTATAATCATCTAACCTAACTTTTCACACAACCTTATATATTATCTACGAGAAAACAAAATCATACCTTGGTCGATTCCTTCCTAATGTCGAAGCACCTTAATTATGTCTATTTCACCAACGCCCAAGGTCCCAAACATACATCAATCAGAAAATCCAGCCTCCAAGCTCAAACTCAAGCTTCCAACTTCATCAATTTGGTTCCAATTTATATATATACAATCTAATTCCACAAAAACATCACTAAAATTAATATAGGGTTTGCTAATTTAACAATTTCACAAGGGTTAGAGGTTCCTCACCTTATCCATGAGTCAAACGAGCAAAAATCCAGTGATTACCCGCTACTAGAGTTCACCTAAACCATCAAAATCATTCAATTTCTTAATACCCAAAACTTAGGATTTTGAAACTGAAAAGGGGAGAACTAGGTGAGAAAAAGTGATTGTTTTACCAAATTTTTGGGTGAGTTTTTATAGAGAATTCCAAGACAAACGCGTCGCCGCTGACGGCTCGTCAATCGGAGCTATGGATTGAAAGTTATGTGGATTTGAAATTGGACAAGGGTTTTGTGTTTTCTCCCTTGTGTTTTTCCCCCATTCACCGTGCTCAAGTGTTGTTGGGGAAGAATGGGGCTGAACTTGGCATTTTATATGTTGGACCATGGGTCCTGTTTAGGCCCGATTCAATTGGTTCGGCTCTTTGGCCCGTTTTTGGGCTAAAACTTTTAAAATTAGTGTTAAAATTCCTATTTTAATTATTTCTACTTCTTTAAATTATAAAATTTAATTTTTCTATTTTCTTTAAATAATAATTAATTTATTGATTTATTATTTACTAGTTACTCGGAGTTTACATCCTACCCCCCCTAACAGAAATTTTCGGCCTCGAAAATTTCGGATTCCAAAGAAAATAGAGGGAAGCGCTCTCTGCCTCGCCCAGGTCTGTGAGACACCATTTAGTTCCTATTCACACCAAACAAGTGATATCAAGGTGGTCAGTCTCAATATCTCAAGTTTAGTGCCTCAAAGTCCTAAATGCATGCTCATGAACAAGTATGCTACACATATCAGTTAGATATCCTAAGTAGCATATACACATAACACAGAGTATGCCCAGAAGCATAGTGAGTTCGTCCCTCAGGCTCTACAACAACGAACTGATCTGATACCATAATATAACAGCCTACCACACAAAACTTTACTCCTAGGACGTAAATAAGAGGTGGTGAAGTATTACGACCTCTAAAAAGAAAATACATATATAGATATATTGAAAAAGGGAATTAACTAGGAGCCTTAAAGAAAAATTAAACGAAATACAAACAGAACAGCGCAACATTCACGATTGGATAAAAGTAGAAAGGTAGATAAGATCGAGCGAAAAAGATAATATATATATATATATATAGAGTTCCAGAAATACAAATGACAAGCTCTAGGCTCGGTCTGCGAAGTAAATGCCACCCGGAGTATACACATACATATATATACAACCTGAAAGTAACCTAACACAGAAAACCGACAACATGTTTCTCAAAGTAAACCTCTAAGAGGGACAAACATAATATATAAAAGGTGGAAAATCTATGTACATATATAAATATAAACAAAATACAACCCTAAGTCCTAATAGTTCTTCACTTCCAATAGTCTCCAGAATGCTCAGTAGTGTGCCTCGCGTCTTGCATCTAAAAACAACAATATATATATGGAATGAGAACCAAGGGTTCTCAACTTGGTAAAGGTACCCGCATAGTTAATATAAAAGGTCTCGGAAAAGTCAAAGGCAATCCTAGAACTCCGACACTCAGATTAAAACTTAAGGGAACAAACTAAATCATAAATTTGGTAAAACCCTCTAAGGTATCTGTTTATACCCTGGGTCAAGATGTCCGACCCGGGATGTTTAGCGACAAGCCGACCAACCTCTTCAGGTCAGACTATCTGACCTCTTCTCAAAGAGCTCGGCCAATGACCGACCTCTTCACAAAGAGCTCGGCCAAAACGCTACAGAGGCCCAATAAGGGCACAAATAGAAGGAACACATCCCAATCCAAAGGCGGCTCAAGCCTACAGAGAGAAGGACAGTTCCGTTGAAGATAAGCTGACCTCGCCCAAAGATAAGATAAGATAAGATAAGATAACTAACTTATCTTATCTAAGAAGGTCACTTCTCACCATTATAAATACACTGGAGCACCCAGGTATAACTCATACTCTGATTCTACTAAAAACCTGTTTAATACCCATGCTAACTTAAGCATCGGAGTCTCTTGCAGGTACCCCCACCCTCCGGTGGCCAAGGATCAGCAATGCAGCAAGTCCAACAAGTTAGACACAACAGCTCCGGCCGCCACCAGCCAGCCGGACACGTCATCTCCGACCAGTACCGAAGATCTCATCCAAGATCGACCTCCAGTTTTAGGTAACCCTCGAAACATTGGCACCGTTGCCGGGGAACCTGGAAGTCATCCCATCACCATGGCGGACGACCATGACAACGACCACGATTCAGATCTAGAGGACAGAACGCCGCACAAAAATGCGGACGCTACACCAAAAGATACTCCAGAATATAACGGAGACAAAAACTCATCACATCCGGGAGTAATAGAAGTGCTTCAAGATCGCCTAAAGTAACTTGAAAAAGAAAGCCAGCATCAACGAGAAGTTGGCAAGGATCTACAAAGAGAGGTAAGGCGACGTCGCGAGTTAAAGGACAAGCTCCTAAAACTCGAAGCAGATCTCAAGGCCAAAATAACTCGATCCGGTCACGAAGACAGCCCCCACAAAGATCAAGACCCATTCACCAAAGAGATCATGAAAGCTAAAGTCCCAAAGGACTTCAAAGCTCCCAACATGACCCCGTACGACGGCACATCAGATCCAAGCCATCATCTTAGCAATTTCAGAAGCAGGATGTATCTCACGGAGGCCTCAGATGCAATCCGTTATTCTCCATCCCAAAGGACAAAGCCAAGCACGCCCCAAGTCTATTAGGAATCAAGCAAGGAGATCGGAAAAGTCTCCGCAGTTACATGCAAAGATTCAACAAAGCATGTCTGGACATACAAAATCTTCCAACAAAAGCGGTCATCATGGGCCTCATCAATTGCCTGCGAGAAGGACCTTTCAACCATTTAATATCCAAGAAGTACCCAACATCTCTAAATGAGGTCCGACAAAGAGCGAAAAAATATATCAATATGGAGGAGAACTCCCGATTGGGAGACAGCTCAAAAACCAGATTCTCCTAACCTACTACGGGACAAGGATAAAGAGTCCAGGAAGAAAGAAGACCAACCCACTGAGAAACCTATCTCTTGTGGATGTTTAACGAGAAATACGCAACACTGAAAAGATCCCACCACCTCGCCCAATCAAAAACAAAGAGGTTGGACGAGTTGAAGGTCCACCTCACAACAAAGAGGTCGGACGAGTTGAAGGTCCACCTCACACCAAAGAGGTCGGACGAGTTGAAGGTCCACCTCACACCAAAGAGGTCGGACAAGTTGAACGTCTACCTCACACCAAAGAGGTCGGACGAGTTGAAGGTCCACCTCACACCAAAGAGGTCGGACAAGTTGAAGGTCCACCTCACACCAAAGAGGTCGGACGAGTTGAAGGTCCACCTCACACCAAAGAGGTCAGACGAGTTGAAGGTCCACCTCACACCAAAGAGGTCGGACGAGTTGAAGGTCCACCTCACAACAAAGAGGTCGGACGAGTTGAAGGTCCACCTCACACCAAAGAGCTCGGGCGAGTTGAAGGTCCACCTCACAACAAAGAGGTCGGACGAGTTGAAGGTCCACCTCACAACAAAGAGGTCGGACGAGTTGAAGGTCCACCTCACACCAAAGAGGTCGGACGAGTTGAAGGTCCACCTCACACCAAAGAGGTCGGACGAGTTGAAGGTCCACCTCACACCAAAGAGGTCGGACAAGTTGAACGTCTACCTCACCCCCCTAAGAGACGTGTTCATATGATAAATGGAGGATTTGCAGGAGGTTCGATCTCCAAATCATCTTGCAAAAGACACCTCAAAGAGGTATATTAAGGAAGGGAGAGAGGTTGAAAAGGACAACGGAGTGCAAACAAGCCTTCCAAGATTTCAAAAAATTCTTGGGGCAACTACCCATGCTTACCAGACCACGGGAAAGTGAAGAACTCATATTATACCTCGCAGTAGAAAGTCGGGCAACAGCCTCAGCACTAGTCAGAGAAGACGAAAGTGGGCAACAATCCATCTACTTCATCAGCAAAGCTCTACAAGGGGCCGAACTAAACTATCAAAAGATAGAAAAAGTTTCCCTACACCCTCGTACTCACCTCTCAACGACTCCACCCACACTTTCAAGCTCACACTATCAGAGTTCGGACCAACCAGCCCATAAAAGGCATCCTAAAGAAAATAAACTTAGCTGAAAGAATCCTACAGAGGACAGCTTGGATAATTCGGGAGACCCTGGACAAAACCAGAGAACATCTCGGACAATTCGGGGGACCCTGGACAAAAACAGAAAATAGCTCGGACAAATAAGAGAAAATAAAGTCCGACACATAGAATGCCCGAGCTGATGCATTTTCAAAACCAGCTAGCACCAACAGCTCGAACAATTCGGGGATATGAGGTCTGACACATGCCTCGGGAGCAGAATACCCGAGCTGATACATTTTCAAAACTAGCTAACACCAAACCAGGGGGCAATAACAGAAGCCTCATCCAGGCTACATTACAAGACCACAACAAGTCAATCTCGAAGGCGGTATAAGGGATGTACTCAGGGTCAGCCCCAGTAACACGCATTAAAACTATGGAATTCAGCCAATCAGACATGCCGTCCGGGATCTTAATATACATCTCAAAGACATAGGTCGACTATGGGATTACTACCAAACAACTCAGGCAAATAAGGAAACAACTCGAACAATAATAGCAGAACATCAAGTGACAGACGTGGCATTAAAAGGGAAACCCCAGGACTCACACGAAAGTCCAGGGGCACCCTTTGGAGGCAACAAAAGGGAAGAACATAGAGAAAAAAAGTCGACAATCTATACCCAAACAGTCCGAACACCTCTCAAACAAAAGGTCAAAACAAAAGCTAGAACTTTTGTACAAAAGGAGTCAGGCAACGATGAAAAGAAACAGGAACAGCAACCAAACCGTAAGCAAAGCACACATTCTTCTCAAAGGCGAATGACAAAAGAAAAGTGACAACAAACGATCAAAGATGCAAACTTTTTGCAGAAAGAACCAAAGTTCTGCAGAGCAAATACAAAGTCAAAGCTTTACATGCCAACTTCCCTATAGCCCCACCTGAAGAGCTCCCACAAGTCCTATGGGCATATCGGACAACCCCACACTCCACTACAAAGGAATCACCCTTCCGATTAGCTTACGAAATGGAGGCAATGATCCCAATGGAGGCCAAAGAAGGATCACCTAGAGTGATCCACTACAGTGAAGAGGCCAACTCCCAACTTCAAAAGGAAGAACTCGACCTACCTCCAGAAACCCGAGAAAGAGCTCGGATCAAGGAAGAGGCATTAAAACGTCAAATGGCCTCAAGATACAATCAGAAGGTAATCTAACAACAACGATCTCATCCTAATCCGAAATGACATCAAAATAGGTCGGCAGCCAACTGGAAAGGACCATAACAAGTTGTTCAGAAGAACTGGGGAAAGTTGCTACAAAGTGTCCAACCTCGAGGGACAAGAGCTACCAAGGTCATGGCATGCCTGCAATCTAAAAAGGGCGCCAGGCCGAGATCCAAAAAGATTGCCGACCTAAAAAGGTAAGTACTAACATGTACACATTCTTATCTTCATTTTATTGTTTAAAAGATTGCAGATTCCCTAGAAAGTTTCCTACCAAGACGCCCGACTACGGCAGGTCGGCAAGGTGAACACCAAAGTCACCGCCCGATCACGACAAAGTTGGCAAGATGAAAACCAAATTCATCGTCCGATTACAAAGCAACAAATCGGCAAGGTGAAAACCAACTTCACCACCCGACCACGATGGAAACCGAATTCATCGTTTGATTTCGACAAAGGTCGACAAAGTGAAAACAAAATTCACTACTATACCAAGACGCATTAATCTGAAGCATTCATCGTCCGATTATAAAGCAACAGATCGGCAGAAAGTGAAAAATAATTTTACTGCACGATCACGATAAAGACAATCGTCCGATAAAGGTGAAAATGCGATTCACCCAAAAGACGATCTAGAGATGACAACCACTTTCTACAAATCGGCAAAGATGAACACAGAATAATGTAAGAAGTTATCGAAAGTGATCCAAAAAAGAACCTGACGAGGTCTTACGGATTGCTAAAATAATAACTTAAAGACTGGCCGACGTTAAGAAGTCGGACCAAGTCAACCCAAGTTATAAGTAAACCCTGGAAAGAGGTCTGGCCAACCCTATTAAAGAGGATTACTTTAACTTAGAAGGGCCAGACATGACAAAGTCAGCCCAAAATGAAAAATTTATAAAAGTAGTCCATGAAAGAGACCTGACAAAGGTCCAAAAAAGAGGACTACAAAAATAACTTAGAAAGAGGACGACGCAAAGAAGTCGACCTCCTACAAACAAGTTATAAAAGTAATCCCTGAAAGAGACCTGACAAAGGTCCAAGAAAGAGGATTACAAAAATAACTTAGAAGAGATCGACATAACGAAGTCGGTCTCCTACAACAAATAAGTTATAAAAGTAATCCCTGAAAGAGACCTGACAAAGGTCCAAGAAAGAGGATTACAAAAATAACTTAGAAGAGATCGACATAACGAAGTCGGTCTCCTACAACAAACAAGTTATAAAAGTAATCCCTGAAAGAGACCTGAACAAGGTCCAAGAAAGAGGATTACAAAATAACTTAGAAGAGATCGACATGACGAAGTCGGTCTCCTACAAAAAAAACAAGTTATAAAAGTAATCCCTGAAAGAGACCTGACCAAGGTCCAAGAAAGAGGATTACAAAAATAACTTGGAAAAGGACAACGAGAAGAAGTTGGACCAACAAAAGCTACAGCTTGGACCGACAAGAAGAAGTCAGACCAACAAAAGCTACAGCTTGGATCGACAAGAAGAAGTCGGACCAACGAAAGCTACAGCTTGGACCGACAAGAAGAAGTCAGACCAACGAAAGCTACAGCTTGGACCGACAAGAAGAAGTCAGACCAACGAAAAACGTGCGCTAAAACGGACATAGCTCCGCCCAAAAAGCCACGGCTCCACGACAAGGCTATCAAAATTGTTCAGAATGACTAAAAAGTGTTCTACGAGAACACTAAAAAGTCGTCGGACAAGTTAGCCCCAAGGACCACCTCGACCAAGCAGAAAGTGGACAAAACCAGCAGTGATCAAAAGAGGTCGGATAACAAAATACCGACACTCTACAAAGATCCACAAAAGGGACAAAGACATCTTACAAACGGCCAAAGGAAGGCTAGGAATACTTTGCTAAAAGGTACGAAGTCTTGAAAAAAGACACTACTCAAAAGGCAAAAGCACAAATCAAAACGGCGCTAAAAAATCATCCAAACAGACTATAAAAGGTTTCCCATCAGGAACTATACCTAAAAAGTTGTTGGACTATGACTAAAAAACCCGAACAGTGAAGACAAACAAGTCGGAAGAAGGCTGAAAAGACCTCTCAACAAACTAAAAAGGGCAATACCAGACTCGCACAAGGAGAAACTACTCAAGATCGACCAAAGTCAGGATGCTTGAGCACGACTTCCCCAAAGAGATCGAAGCTCTGAAAGCACGATCTCACGGAAAGGTCCAAACTCAAGCAGGGGCAAAGTCGTACAGGTCGATGTCAACTAAGAAGAGGCGCAAGTACGATCTCAAAAAAGAACAAGCCAAAAGGTTGAGAAATAACTTAAGGCTCAAATGTTCTTAGCTAAAAGGGATACAACTCCACTCAAAGAAGGCACAATCTCAAACAGGGCTACGTACGTCATCCGAGACTAAAAAGGTTCAATATAAAGAACACTAAAAAGTCATTGGACAAGTCACTAAAAGCCCGGATATCAAGCCGCAAGGATAACTTCGCCAAAGCAGAGGGTTGTCAACACAAAAGCAAGGCGTGATCCAAAAGGCAAGGGTAGAAAACCCACACTACCACTCAAAAGAGGACGGACTGTGAAGTACCAAACCTTTAGAAAATCTGCCAGAATTGCAAAGCAATGAAGAAACAAGCCAGACAGATGCTTGAGCACGACTTCCAAAGAGATCGAAGCTCGATCTCACGGAAAGATCGAACTCAAGCAGGGGCACTGTTCATACCCTGGGTCAAGATGTCCAACCCGGGATGTTTAGCGACAAGCCGACCGACCTCTTCAGGTCAGACTATCCGACCTTTTCTCAAAGAGCTCGGCCAATGACCGACCTCTTCACAAAGAGCTCGGCCAAAATGCTACAGAGGCCCAATAAAGGCCCAAATAGAAGGAACACAGTCCAATCCAAAGGCGGCTCAAGCCTACAGAGAGAAGGGCAGTTTCGTTGAAGATAAGCTGACCTCGCCCAAAGATAAGATAAGATAAGATAAGATAACTAACTTATCTTATCTAAGAAGGTCACTTCTCACCATTATAAATGCACTGGAGCACCCAGGTATAACTCATACTCTGATTCTACTAAAAACCTGTTTAATACCCATGCTAACTTAAGCATCGGAGTCTCTTGCAGGTAACCCCCACCCTCCGGTGGCCAAGGATCAGCAGTGCAGCAAGTCCAACAAGTCGGACACAACAGCTCCGGCCGCCACCAGCCAGCCGGACACGTCATCTCCGACCAGTACCAAAGATCTCATCCGAGATCGACCTCCAATTTCAGGTAACCCTCGGAACAGTATCCAAGTCTCAATCTAACTCTAATTCTGCAATTCACTTTCTATTTCATTAAAATCTAACCCTACAATTCACTTTATGTCTCCTCCAATCTAACTGTAATTCATCATTCACTTTCTGTTTCCTCTATTCCTCTGAAACCCCGATGGAATAACTCTCGTCATGCCTCCACCACACGAGAAATCTCTCAACTGTACACATATACAAAACAGACAACGAAACCACAAGAATAGATAGCAGTTACAACAAGTAGAATAAGTAGCAGATAAGCAGAGATAAAGCAGTTAAGCAAACCAATACAATGCACACTCAAGCAAAACATACAAATGCACATGATGTATGCCTGTCCTACTGGCCGTGAGCTCATGTGTCGGTTATTTTGCCAGAACCCGACACACCTAGTAGCTAACCTGGATATCGTCTCTCTGACATGCATCCACACACTTGCGATGTAGTGTCCGTCACACTCTTAGTATATAGTACCTGTCACACTCATGGGATATAGTGCCTGCCGTATTTCCTGGGATAAAGTGTTCCCACGCTCTTGGGATATAGTGCCCGTCACGTTCTTTGGATATAGTGTCCGACACACTCTTGGGATATAGTGCGGATAAACCCATATTTTATGATATATTTTGTGCTTAATTTGAGTGATTTATTCAATCCTCTACCCACTTATCCATATTAATTGCATGGTTTTTGTTCCGGGGGTTACCTGAAACTGGAGGTTGATATCGGATGAGATCTTCTGTACTGGTCGGAGATAACGTGTCTGGCTGGCTGATGACAGCCGAAGCTGTTGGGTCCGACTCGTTGGACTTTACTGCCCTGCTGATCCTTGGCCTCCGGAGGGTGGGGGGTACCTGCAAGAGACTTCGATGCCTAAGTTAGCACGGGTATTAAGCAGGTTATTATATAGAATCAGAGTATGAGTTATACTTGGGTGCTCCAGCGTATTTATAGTAGCGTGGGCTGATCTTTCTGATAAGATAAGTTAGTTATCTTATCTTATCTTATCTTATCTTGAGTGAAGTCAGCTTATCTTCAAGGGAACCGCCTTTATCTCTATAGGCTGGGATTGCCTTTGGATTCTGGGTCGTGTTCCTCTATTTGGGCCCTTTTATTAGGCTTTGCTGTCGTTTTGGCCGAGTTCTTCATAAAGAAGTCGGTCCGCTTGACCTGAACAAGTCGATCGCTTCGCAACTGAACATCCCGGTTCGGATAGCTCGACCCTGGGTATGAACAGTGCCCTGCTTGAGCTCGGTCTTCCGTTTGAGGTCGAGTTCTTTGACTTCGGTCCTTCTTTAGTGAAGCCGAACTCAAGCATTTTGTCGATTCCTTTGCAGAAGCTTTTTTGAATGTAGAACGTTTTCCTTCTAAAAGCGCGCCCTTTTGTATTAGCGCTTTGTCCTGGGGAACGTGCGAGGGTTTAATACCCTAATTAATTAGTATTAATTGCTCCGTTTCTCCTTTGGCTCTTTATTTTGATTTTTGAAAGCTTAGAGACGGTTTCTCTTCTTTGCTCTTTCGTAACTTCTTCACCATTTTCCTCCGTTTTTCTCGTTCTCTGTTTTTCGCCCTCGTTTCCTCTTTTCCTTCGTGGCGGCGTCGCTTGACGATTCTCGGGACAACTTGCCTCTCCTTCTTTCCTTTGAAGCTTTTCTCTTCTCCAGGTGAGTTCCATTCGCATTTTCTTTCTTTTTTGCTGCTTTTGGCTTTTCGTGATTAAATTGCGATTTTGCTTTGAGAGAAGTTTGGATCTTTCTGCTTCTACTGTGCCTGGTTATAGTCGTAATGCGTGCTCTGAATCTTTTTCGCCTTTCTTATTGCTTTAATGTGCTTAGGGCTTCTGCATGTTATTTCTCGTTTGTGCTTTTGATGATAATGTATCTGATTCTGGAAAAGGGGCTGGTGTCTTTGATGATTTCTTGTTTGGTATGCTCGGTGTTGGTGTTTGCTTTTTGCTTGATTTCAAAAAAGTTTGCGCCTTTCCGCTTGGTTATTTTTACTAAACTGTAAAAATAGTGCTTTGTTCTGATAAACTGTATGAGGGTGATCTTTTTTTGCATTTTCGCTTTCTTTTGTTTTCTTTCTGAGAGATGTCGGGGTGCGAGCTGTAGATTTTTCTTGGAAACTTTGCCTGATTATTGCCTCCAAAGGATGCCCCAAGATTTTGGTTTGAGTCTTGGGGTTTTCCTTTTCTGTGTGATCTCCTGCATCGTATTGAGTTGTTTTCTCCCTTGTCCGAGATGTTTTTAGTAATCCCCTCTTCTTTTTTCTTACTTGTAGGATTTATTTGGCCTCATGTCTTCCAGAGTTCCCGAGGGGATGTCCGATTGGCTGGACTCCCTTGTTTTGTTGTGTGTTTCTATTGTGGATGCTGAATTTTGCACAGAGCTGAGGAAGCGCCATAGGATTTGTGCTAACAGTTCCTGCGAGGGTGATTATGAGCTTGTTGCTCCTGACTCTGATGAGAGAGTTTGTTTTCCGACTTCCGTCGGGGGGGAGCGTCCCTTTTTCTATGCTTATGAATACTTTTTTAGCCAATTGAACGTTACTTTCCCTTTTACTGCCTTTGAAACTGATTTGTTGTGGTCCTGCAATATTGCCCCATCCCAGCTGCATCCAAACTCCTGGGGTTTTATTAAGATATTTCAACTTCTTTGTCAGGAGTTGGATATAACACCTTCTGAAACTCTTTTCCTTTATCTTTTTGTCTCGGCCAAACCTGGGGGTTCCTTCAAAAAGAAAGCTTCCTGGGTTTCTTTCAGGTCGGCCCAGGGGCATAAAGTTTTTGCCATGTATGATGAGTCGTTTAAAGATTTTAAGAACTATTTCTTCCGAGTCCGTGCCATTGAGGGGGTTCGCCCCTTTTTTATTGATGAAAATGATGAACCTGCTTTTCCTCTGGAGTGGCAAAAGAATGTAAGAGTGCCACGTTACACGTGGGAAATGCTTAGTGAGGTTGAGCGGGCCTTTGTGGTCGTTCTTGAAGATTTGTGGGGGAAACCACCCCACCTGGACACGAAGAGATTTTTGAGTGATCCATCTTTGGTTCGGGCCGCTTTGGGTACTGCCTGATTTGTTTTTGTACTTGCTCTCAGGCTTTGTTTTTTCTGTGTTGTAACTTGTCTTTGTTTTTTATGTTTTTCAGAGATGTCGAAGAATAATGATTCTATGAGAGCCTATAAGAAGGCAAAGAAGGCGACCGCAGCACTAAACCTCTCGGCCAAAGCGGCCGGAGAGGGGTCTTCTCAGCCTCTGGTTAAACCTCCTATACCGAGTTCCCCCGGGCCGAGGAGAGCAATTCCTACTCCTCGGGTCCGTCAGGTCGATCCTCCACAATCTTCCGTTGCTGCTTCCGGTCCCCCTCCTAATAAGAAGCAAAGAACAACTGAACCTTTCAACCTTGATGCTCCTGACTTTGATGCAGTTGAGTTTGTAGATCAACAAATCGGCCCTTATGGTGTTCTTCCGATGGATGACGTGTCAATTCTTCATCATTTTGATTATATCACCCGAAGTGGTATCAAGTTGGCACACATGGGGGCGACCCTATATCGGACTGCTCAAAGTCTTCCTCTCCATGCTACTAAAGCTTTTATGGAGGAGGCCAAACAGGAGTTTGATCGGATGAAGGATTTAAAGGGGGAGCTTGAAGTAAGGGTGGCCAGGTTGGAGAAAGATTTGGAAAATGAAAAGGCTATTTCTACTTCCTTGGCTGGCTCTCTGAAACTGGCCGAGGACACGGCTATGCGGCATAAGGATAGTTATTTGACGTCTTACCGGGAGGTGTTGCGTCTGAGAGAAGAGTTGGAGA